>NW_015150802.1:130389-133476 GCF_000732505.1 Cyprinodon variegatus
GGACTTTTATGGACCTTTCTGTCTCGGGCGCCATATACCTCCATTATTTGAATGTCAGCAGACAGCAAGAAGCCTCCCAGATCTCCAGATGCATTTGAGATATCAAAAAAGTACTCCAGAGTTTTGTTCAGCATGGGGGTGAGTAGAAAATGAAGGCTAATCATGTTTTGGGTGTACTATTCCTTTAATATGCACACATATTGCTTCTCCTCTCTCTCCTGTTCCTGCTCGCTGACCTATTTTTCTTCCATTCATTTTCATGTGATCGCTCTTTGACAGCCTCTCGTCCAGATTAGAAACTAAAATGCCATTAAGATGAACCTGTACGTATAAAGAAACCTCTTCTATGACACATTATTCCCACAATTTCTAAAGGATACCCATCCGTACTGTACAAGTGCTTGAGTGGCAATAAGAAAAATATAATTAAAAATCATCTTAAATGTGTTACTGAAGTGATTTGAACTTTGTCCTAGTATTTATATGAAACGAAAGGCCAATGACCGTATCCTCTGGCGACAGACCTTTGGAGGAAATTCAATAAAAACTTTATAGGAAGACTTGATAATAGGCACAAAAGCCAATGAAGTAGAAAATCAGAGGATTTCTAAAAGAGGGGTCAAAAGTTCAGGGCAGCCATTTCTTATCATCTTGTAGAGAAAACAAATCCAGTTCAAATGTCATTTGATGAAATATCTACTGCAGTGGCAAAAACATTTCAGGGCAACAAACTAACTCCTCCTAACGAACTAGAAAATCTTAACGAGCATCTTAGCCTCGAATTAACCACAAATGGTCTTCAGTATGAAGCAGTCATGAGCTTGTTCAGTGAAGCTTTCATCATAGCTGCAATATCATTAGACAGATCCTGAAATCTTGTTGTTCGTTTCAGCAGCCCTTTCCCAGAATATGCAGCTTTCTTCATTTTCAAACACTTCTTCAAAACACTCTGTTTTGATAATAGCCTTAAATCTCGAAGTCACATTGCATGACGCCACTTACAAATGATCCACATTCTTACATGTTTAATTCCATCTTTCCTAAAGTTTCTTCCTGCCATCAGAAAATAAAAATAAATGAGGAAATTACTTACAGTTCTCCGAGCTTTTGGAGGACTGAGAAAGCCTGTTCGTGTATATAGCTGATCCTGTTTCGCTGCAACACCCTGAGAAAAGCCAATAAACACAAAACATGGTTTATACTGTTGTTTCTGGACCCTCTTATTTCCACTTAATGAACTGCCTTTACTGACTGCATGCTCTGGCTACAAGGTGGCATCGATTTTAAGTGAAGCCATGTTTGATTTTCAAGCTTACGTCAGAAATAAATATTTTCAAAGCAAACCTTTGCTATGGATTCAATTATGCAAATTTGCACTTACAGAACTGTCAACATGGTGCATGAGCGGAAAGAGGCATTTCCAATCTTTTCAATTAGATTTCCCTCCAAGTCCCTGCAAGGTAATGTTTTAAAATGAGCACACAGAATGAGCATGTATAGAAAGACCCCCTCCCCCCCCCAAAAAAACACACAAAAAAACCGAAAAAAACACATACACACTGACATCCAACTTACAGCCAGTTTAGCCTGGGCATTTCCCGACAAATGTCATCCAACTTTGTCAGTGAGTTGTTCAACAAAACCCTGTCAATGATACCAAAAGGAAAAACAATGTAGCACATTTTTTCTACATTTTCAAATACCTCTGCTTTTATCCACAGGAGTGGCATCTCTAAACAGTCACTTCAAATAATAAGGAAAAAAAACACCAGATGAAAATACAAGAAAGAAAAAATATACAATTTTGAAGCAGAAACTCACAGTAAAACAAGAGAGTTCAGTCCTGAAAATGTCATGGTAGATATCTGATGGATATTGTTGTTTTCAAGAATCCTGAAAAGACAAACAGGATTGCAATGTCTCATTTTTTGGATCACTGATTTGGATAAAACTACATCAGTAGAGGAATGTGTGATGTATAATACAACAGTGAAAGGAGGGATATGCAGGAAACAGGAAAAAAACTCACAGCCACTCCAGTCTGTGTAGATCCTTAAACACTCCAGGCATCAAGACTGTTATCTTGTTGTAGCTCAGATATCTGAAGAAAAAAAATACATATATCATATATATATACACACTACCGTTCAAAAGTTTGGGGTCACAATGAAATGTCCTTATTTTTTAAAGAAAAGCACTGTATTTTTCAATGAAGATAACTTTAAACTAGTCTTAACTTTAAAGAAATACACGCTATACATTGCTAATGTGGTAAATGACTATTCTGGCTGCAAATGTCTGTTTTTTGGTGCAATATCTACATAGGTGTATAGAGGTCAATTTCCAGCAACTATCACTCCAGTGTTCTAATGGTACAATGTGTTTGCTCATCGGCTCAGAAGGCAAATTGATGATTAGAAAACCCTTGTGCAATCATGTTCACACATCTGAAAACATTTCAGCTAATTACAGAAGCTACAAAACTGACCTTCGTTTGAGCAGATTGAGTTTCTGGAGCATCACATTTGTGGGGTCAATTAAACGCTCAAAATGGCCAGAATAGAGAACTTTCATCTGAACCTCGACAGTCTATTCTTGTTCTTAGAAATGAAGGCTATTCCATGCGAGAAATTGCTAAGAAATTGAAAATTTCCTACAACGGTGTGTACTAACCCCTTCAGAGGACAGCACAAACAGGCTCTAACCAGAGTAGAAAAAGAAGTGGGAGGCCGCGTTGCACAACTGAGCAAGAGGATAAGTATATTAGAGTCTCTAGTTTGAGAAACAGACACCTCACAGGTCCCCAACTGGCATCTTCATTAAATAGTACCCGCAAAACACCAGTGTCAATATCTACAGTGAAGAGGCGGCTGCGGGATTCTGGGCTTCTGGGCCAATAAAATAAAAAGATTAAGATGGGCAAAAGAACACAGACATTGGACAGAGGAAGACTGGAAAAAAAGTGTTGTGGATGGATGAATCCAAGTTTGAGGTGTTTGGATCACAAAGAAGAACGTTTGTGAGACGCAGAACAAACGAAAAGATGCTGGAAGAATGCCTGACGCCATCTGTTAAGCATGGTGGAGG
>NW_015150802.1:133686-185664 GCF_000732505.1 Cyprinodon variegatus
AGCAGAAGCAGGCAGCTGGTATTCTATCGGTAATGGAGTGGCCAGTGCAGTCATCAGATCTGAATCCCATTGAGCAGTTGTGTGAGCAGCTTGACCGTATGGTACGCAAGAAGTGCCCATCCAACCAATCCAACATGTGGGAGCTGCTTCGGGAAGCGTTGGGTGCAATTTCTCCAGATTACCTCAACAAACTAACAGCTAGAATGCCAAAGGTCTGCAATGCTGTAATTGCTGCAAATGGAGGATTCTTTGACGAAAGCTAAGTTTGATGTAAAAAAAAAAGTCTTATTTCAAATAAAAATCATTATTTCTAACCTTGTCAATGTCTTGACTATATTTTCTATTAATTTCACAATGTATGGTGGTGAATAAGTGTGACTTTTCAGGAAAACACAAAATTGTTTGGGTGACCACAAACTTTTGAACGGTAGTATGTATATATATATATCAGTGGATATACATGTGGATATAGCATAGATAACTTTTTTTTATCTAGATTGGAATTAATCTAGATTAAAATGGCTCATTTGAATCAGAATAACAATTACTTTATTATTAATTAATGTTTACAGAAGAGAGAAAAAGAAGATTGTAGGTACAAATAAGATATAAAAATAAAATAAGATAAGGTTGACATGTGTGTGCTACCTAAATAATAAGTAAATAAATAAAAGTAAGCCTTGGAACAGGTTTCTCAAGCCAAGTGGCGCATTAGACCAGGAACTCATCTGTTGTTTTCCAAAGTGCATCACAGACTGCTTGAAAAGGCTTTTCTACAATGATAACTGGTGATGAAAAAAATAATATTCAATAAAATATATTTGTGTTTAATAACTGTTTATTCACATAAACGCAAATTCTGAACTGACAGCCTACATACTAGGTCATGGCTCTATTTCTCCTTTTTCCACCAGTCACTCAGGCAGTCATTTTAATGTCCTGTGAGGCTGGAGTAGCAGCAAGGGCTGCTGGGTAATGTCAAGATGGGGAAAACATCACCATTTTATCCTAGTTTTGTGTTAACCTCTAAATATCAACCTCATTTTAGGAAATTCTCATACCCAAATGGAAAAGCAAATAACTCAGGAACTGTAAGCTTGAATTTCATGTGTGATACATTATTTGAAAGGTAATCCCCCTCTAGTTTCCGAATATATACATGAAAATTGGGTGAGTAAAACACCCAAGCTGCATCAGTTTAAACAAGATTTAAAGTTATTTTTTTCATTCTCGAAAATAGGTATTTTTTGAACAGCAGTTATAAAGATGAGCTTGCCTGCTTGTTGTGGCTGCTTTGTCATGGTGCATTTTGACATGCTGCCTTATCTGCTATAATTGTGCATTGGTGCTCACTGTGTCCATAAAATGAACTAGGTTGTTGAATTGTGGAGAATCTAAGCTTTCCAACGATGTCTAACATGTCTATATTGGTAAACATTTTACCAGTGTAATTTTCATGCATTCTGAATTATTATTTGTAAATGTTTTGAGAGGTTAAAGAGGGTTGTTTATGTTGGTAGTCTGTTCATACTAAGCTAACATTATGTTCTGGAGGTTGCAGCTCTAAAGGGCTGGTTATACTCCCGCAGCAGTGTGTCGCAGTGAGCTTGACGCAGGTATGATGCAGACATTTTTGATTTATGCTCAATATTGAAGCGTGGTCTGCGCTATGTTACTTCACAAAAGGGGAAAATCAAGTTTTTTCCAACAACGGAAGGACATGAGGGCCAAAAAGAGCAGGGATACAGGTGGAAAAGAGTCCCAGCGTTCTCGCACACCGCGTTCTTCTAGTCCAACTTCATGAGTCAAATAAACAAAACAAGCCGGTAAGGTACCAAACGGGAGATACGCATAGTGTAGAGCAGATGTAGATTTAAGCAATCAGAGGCCTCTGTCTGCGGCACTGTCTGTAGTCACCTACAGTTTGGAAGAGCTGCAGCAGAGTGTCTGCGGAAGGGACGGGGACGCCTCTGTGTTCACTGAGACGTTTCACCAGTTGAATATACGGGAACAAGCATTTCCTGGTATTTTGCATTGCATAAAAAAAGAGCATCGTTGCTGGACCTTGGATTTAGTGTGAGTTACTAACTGCTGGCAAACACGCTACAATATTAAGGAGAAAGTCTTCATCAATGTAGACTCAGCTCCAAGCCTAACTTTGAGAATAGAGTAACGTGGATATTTTGTTTAAAGCAGCACATTAACGCTGATAATGGCCCACCACTAATATATATATATATATATATATATATATATATATATATATATATATATATATATATATATATATATATGTATATATCTTTTTTTTCATATATATGAAAAATTTGGCAAAAACGCTGGCATACGTTCAATAACTTGTGGGTACATTTTGTATAAGCTATGAACATGCTGACACACGTCATCATGCGGCAAGTATTTTGAATTTCGTATGCCAGGGTATGTCATCCATGGACCATAAATTATAGGTAAGTTATATGATCATTGACATATGTTAAGTCTAACGTATCTAAAACCTATGAGTAACTTGTGTATAACTTATGCCTGACTTATCAAGAACTTATCTCCAAGGCATATCAACGTATTTGACGTGTTCCAGACGACCGCTGAACGTGTTTTCTAACTTATAACTACTGTATAATGGCATATTGGCTGCGTTATGGTATAAAAGGGGGTTCACAGGAGGAAAGCATCTGTACTCCTCCAGTCTGCATCCCCATCATAGGCTGAGCGAGAAGGTGAGTGTGATGGATCCCCCCTGCGTTCACGCCCATGGCCCCGACCACGGGTGGTAAACAGCAGCTAGGTTAATACCGCTATCAACAACATCTTTTTATGCTTACCAGGCTCTTCCGGGCTCATCGCTGCTCCTGAGGGGAGCAGCTTTAAGTGATGCTTCGTAATGCCCATGAAATGATGCACAAGCATCTCGGCATTATGCTGCCATGCGTTATGCATAAGCTAGGCTGTGCACATGCCAGCATTTTAGGAGATTCTGGGTTAGGACATCAGGCAAATGCCGTCTAAATGTCACAAGGGCTTTAGTCATAGAGCTTTTTCATGGGTACCGAGTGTTACCTACCCGAATAAGTTCAGAATAATCAAAATGTTTGTGGAAACAGGAAGCTACTAATTTTTTACTCATGAAAGGTGATGAATTGGAAGCAGGAGGTTCTTTCTTGATTTGCACCCTCCATTCATATTGGTGTTTATCTTGCATCACTCTATAGAGTGACACTGCTGAAAGGCATGCTTTGGTTTATGACCTACTTAGTTTATGTGTTTTTATTTTTCTCAACAAACATCCTTTTGTGACATCAAAGAAAAATCTAAAGAGATAAACAAAAATAAACATAATCCTAACATCCAGCAAACAACTTCTGATCTGAAAAGAATAACCAATCAACTCCTGCAGTATACTATATAGTCAGTATGGTCTGAAACAGTTGGACCATTTTCACTTGAGGGATTACCTGATTGCTAATCTCTGTTGTTTACCAGAGTTATTCCCTGCTCTGCATCTGCCTCAGGCCTCAGCCTGTGAGCTCAGTTTTTCGCCTTTGAACATCCACTAGCTTTGCTCCTCCCTTACTCGTCTCCTTATCTCTGGGAAAACCAGCCTGTGTTGCTGCCCACATGTCGGCTCTGCTCATTCATCTACAGACACTAGAAAAGAATGTTCTGCACCAATTCAGATGTTGACATCCTGGACCTATACTCGTTACAGCAATTCGTTCCAGCTCTACCTGGACTGTTCAGTTCCTACCTCACTTCTGTGAAGGCCTTTTTCAAACCACAAAAGCTTTTTGAAGGTGAAAAGTTAAAGGTAGACATATAAAACTTCTACAGTCAAACAAAAAAGGTAAAAAAAATAACTATTATGTTCTGATTTGTTTAAAATGTTTGTAAGCAAACCTTGCTTCAGAGGACACAGGGTTACATGATCAGAACCGAAAATAGTTATACTTCTTTTTTAATCTCCCACCTGAACATCAGTAAAAAAAAACAACCAACCAACCAAAAAACTAAAAAAAAAAACTAAAAAACACAAAACAAAATAAGAACAAAAAGCACTCAGTGTTGATCCAGACTCTAATTCACCAGTGGCAAATGACTAACTGTGCTAGATAAAAGTCTAACTCATTTTTTTTCTTTATTAGTGGAGCTGTTGGTTTTATACATCAGTGATCTGACAAGGGTAAAAGGAAAATGGGATTGCATGCATCAACCAGCCTGGAGTTAAACATTAAACCCAGGACAGCTGAGCAGAGGATTGGAATGGCTGCTTTACCACTGAGACATGTGATGCACCCATCTAGAGGTTCAATTTTTAAGGTTTAATTGCGCTGTAAGAGCCAATCTATATTCAGAGGGTTTATCTAGTTAGAAACAAAGTCATCCTACAACAGTTTCACCTGTATACAGCCATGACTTACCGTAGAGGTACTCTGTTAATTATGCGTCTTACATCAAGGATATTCTTCAACAAACCTTTTAAACCGACATTATTTATTCCTCTGTCTCTGTTTTGAATAAATATTCTTATTAAATCAAATTGTTTTATGATAATTTTTATTTGCTTCCTTTTTCTAGATTTGTGCTTTAATATACTGGCTACTGCATAATATACTGGCTATACACTGACATAGCTGAAATTGGGGGTTAGATCTTTCCCTCAATGGGTATTCCAAGGACCTAACTGAATAAAAATATGTTTAATACCCTTAAAAACTCCCTACAATGGATGGGCCAGGTTCAAATCCTAATATAAAATTATACAGGAGCTCTGATCAGGTCCTCGTGTTCATGTGGCTCAAAAACAAAAACAGAAAGAAAAAAAAAACAGGCTTGATTGTCTTGGGACTAAAACAAATCTGCTTTACTCACAGCCTTGTTAAATTCTGAAGCCCTCTGAAAGCATCGGGACTCACATCTTGAATATTGTTGTGCTGTAGATATCTACAAAAGAAGCACACGAGCATCTTGAGGGTGATGAATTAATGAGGAAACAAAAACAGACAGCATTGCAAAACCAAAATTTGCTTGTGCTTGTAGAGTGAAGGAATTCTAAATCTATAAAGGAAGGTCTAAATCCAAGGGTAACATGTCAAAACCAAGTGTTACAAATACAATGTTATGGTGATTTTCAGCACTATAGTTAATTTTCCAACCAACAGCTGTGTCTGAGTATGTGGTACATGTAAATACTGAATAATAAACAATCTGTTTAAACCAACAGAGGGCCAACCGTCCAAAGCAGCCAAACTGAATCTGGCAAAGAATCAGACCTGTCCTCGCTCTGACATCTTCAGGGACGCTGTACAAGCTTGATAAATAACAAAAGTCAGCTTCTGTACATAAAGCTTCATTGCCAGCAGGCCCTATGGTCCTCTGAGTCTTTTGTTGTATCTTCTGCACATAGAAAATGACGGAGAAAGACAAAACAGATCATAAAAACTCACAACTTCTGAAGGCTTTGGTAGATGAAGAATCCTTTTGCTTTCAGTCTCTGAAGTCTGTTCTTTTGCAAAGACCTATGAGAAATGCAGGAATTATGGTTACATTACAGAAATAGGTTATTTTGCAGCCAACTTTATAGACCACAAATTCCAGCATATTCTGCAGGGCCTTCATCAGACATACCAACTCAAAGCAAAGTGGCAGGAAAATAAAACATGATTTTGACGTTTTGAACATAAAAATAGGGCACATTTGTTATTAAATAGATTACTCCCTTTTTGATTATTGCTTTAAAGAACCAGCATTTGTTGCCATTCAAATCTGAAGTACATCTCTTTCAGATTTGCACAGCAAGATAAACAAAATGTTGATCTACTTTGCTAAACAGCCAAAGCTTAGTCAGTTTTGATGGAAAACATCTGTGAGCCACTGTGTTGACATTTTACCACAGGTTGAATTTGACTTTGGACTTTGGGCCATTCTAACATTGTGCTGTTTCTAGGTGAAGCCACTGATCTCTATTTATTCATTGGGTTGTTAATAGCCCGAAAAAGTGAAGTCATCTGCCGCCATCTTGGTACTCCCCACTCTCACTGGGACACACCATAAAAATGCCTACATGTGTAGCATTTAGCTGCAAAAACAAGCACTTTGCTGGCTCTGGGAAGACGTTTCAAAGGTTAGTGGATATATTAACCAAGAATATGCAAAATATGATAAGGGATATCGCAACTGGCCCACCTTTACAGGTACTTGCCCCTGCACCATCTGTGGGCCAGTGGCATTGCTCTCTCTCTCTCCTTCCCTCAAGGCACCACTAGGTCTCTGTGACTGGAATAGGAGTTGGGTAGGTTCAGCAGGTTGTCAAATGGGCACCCCCCTTCACTGATATTTCGTTGATTTAAGCCCATGACACCTCGGAGGGGCTCAACGGCACATCCAGCGTCCTGGACCTACCCCTACTGAATGCCACCCAACTCTATATTCAGTTCTTCGTTTACTCAGTGCTTTGGTTCTGCCAGCGCACCTCGCGCTGCATCCAAATCCAGCGAGATGCCTCCTCAGCCCGCTTAGTGGCGTTGGCTACAAGCCTCTTCCTGGCCAGCCCTTCAATTCCCAGTAGTCCAAGGGCTCTCCAAAGTGACCATCCAGCAAAGCCTCTGCAGCCCACCTCCACTGGGGAGGTCTTCCAGGTCTTCCATCCATTTTGCTGACTCTCTAGGATGAGGGCTTGGTATTTATTGAGCTTACGCTCATAGGCCTCCTCCATCCTCTCTTCCCAGGGGATAATCAGCTCGATGAGCACCACCTGCTTGGTACCTTTAGACCACAGAACAATGTCTGGTCTCAGGCTAGTGTGGGCTATCTCCTCAGGGAATTTGATCTGCTTCTTTAGGTCTGCCCGCATCTCCCAGTCATTTGTTTCTCCTGCCCTGGTAAAATGTATGAAACAAGGCCCTTTGGACGATAATCGATATATACGCCGATGTATCCTATAGTACAGTATTTATCATAACATTAGTCTGGCTATCTCGGACCGATTTGAAGACATTGACCAAGTTAGCTTCGAAACTGTGGCTAAGGTTTGAAAATCAAAAGTAGAGTAAATGGAAAGTAATTCACTGTGGCATGTCAATGTGGTAATTTTTGATTAAATGGATAATGCTGTCATTTTTCTAGTGTTTGGCATATTTTCCATTTGAAAGAGTCATGTGTCATATTGCATGTTATATTGACAAAAAAAATGTCTATGTATATTTGAATGTGAATTTACACTAAATGTGCAAGTTATGTTATAAAGGTATTCAATCACTGGATACTGTATGTGTGTGTTTGTGAATACATACTTGCATGTATAGTATATGCAAATTGTCAGAATCTTGTAGCAACTATGATGAAAAAAATAAAAGTATGAATTTGATGTTGCCTGTTATTTTGCCAATTATGTGAATTTGCTAGTGTAGAAACTGAAGCTCTGCGGAGTTATTAAATCGATTCACTAATTTAGCTCTATTGTACATCTATGTCAGATTTAAAGGCTAATGCACTGACACAGCATAAAAGTATAAGTCATCATGCATGCACAATTTGCAAATGTGCATGCATGAGACATGTACATGTAATTCAGTCTTGATATACAATCTTGAAATCATATGTAATATTTAATTAACATAGCAACGTAATTAATACATGTATAATACATGTACATAATCAATTTAGCATCACTTTAATGTCTTTGTGATGGATTTATTTTTAGTCTTAAGCCCCCCCTGAAAATGAGAAAATAAACATTGTTTGATGCTGCTGCACATATATTGTTTACATTGCGACCAGTCTAAGTAGGGAGTACCAATATGGCGGCTGGTGACTTCAGTCTACCCTGTACTACCAACGGCCTATCAGCAATCCAGTGAATAAATAGAGATTAGTGGGTGGAGCTCTGTCTCAGTTAAGTAAGTTCTTAAGTGAGTAAGTACAGCGGATTAATTAATTAAGTGCCCTTTATTGACAAAACCAGCACTTTGCTTACAGAAAACCACTGAAACAACAATAAAAACAACTAATAAAAAGAAGAAAATGACAATATATAACACAATAAGAAATCAAATAAACAAAAGACCCCTTTCAATACAAAGTTCTTGATAGCTTTTAAAAGGTCCCACAGTGTCAAGCAAACTGTCTCACAGCGTTGGTGCTGTGGACTGAAAGGTTCGGCCATCCTTTGTCTTTAATCTGGTGAGTGGAACAATTAACAGATTCTGATGATCCGAACACAGGGAATAAGAAGCAGTACATTTTCTTAGATTACATAGGTAATATGGGGTATAGCTGTTTAGTTTTCTGCTTTGTTGTAAGAGAAAAAGCAATTCGCAGTCTCATCTGATTAGAGATTAGAGTACCTTCCAATACATGTTTGATGGGTCTCCTATATGACCTTCTGCAAAATGCAAAACATAATTCCAATAACTATTCAAACTGAGATTAAAATTATCCTTGCGTTAAAAAGGATTAATATGAAAGGATTTTTTTTTGTATATCCATTTAAAAAAGAGACAATGTTCATTTCACATTCTTGGCACAAAGGCCCCCCTTCTTTTAAAGTATACATATGCCCTTTGAATAGGCTAGGGTAATACCTCAGGCAAGCAGACATTAAAAAATGATTTTTCACACACAAGCACAAACAGACTAATAAATAATGAACTCTTACATCTTTTTTACACTTGTTTAGCAGTGAGAAGCCCATAACTCCGTAAACAATGCACACAAGGAATGAGGCTGAGATACCTTATAAACTCAGCTTTATTCAGAGACTTGATATCCTCCAGTTCATTCTTTTGTTGCCTTCAGAGCTTTTAACGGATTAAAACATGATTAAATTGTCATTTCGTTACTTGCAGTTATACCGGGCTCTTGGAGGTGGTAGGTTAATAGACTTTGGGGAAATTAGAACCCAATGTTCTTTGGTCCCCTTGTTCAAAATTGAAAGCAAATTTGAAAATGACACTTGAAAATGACACTCTAACACATTATCTTAATGGTTTTTGCACAAAGAACATCAACAGACATGCTTCTGTTATGGACGGAATTAACATACCTATATCTTGAAGCACTACAGAATAGGAATTCACACTTGATACTGTATGTTTTATCTTTTTAATTTTCCAACACAAAAGTATTTCTGTTACCATACTAGTCTATACAAAAGATTTCCACTACAATGTCGCCTGCACAAAAAAAGAACGAATAAAAGAACTGCCTGTTTGCCAGCTTTGAGCTTCAGCCCAGCTGAGATATTCCTACATTTCTGCCCTTTCCTGCAAAAATACTTGCTCTGCATGGCATTTTGCTACGTGGACCAAGACATACGCTCTGTTGCTCTTGGCTGCATTCAACATCTGTTAAATGTGTGACAAGGCCAGTATGAGAGCCCCTCACATCCTGAAGATACAGACTCAGCTATTAAAAAAAAAAAAACTAACAAAGGTTGAAAAGAGAAAATTGCATCCTTAACCTGCTCAAAATAGCCCAAACAAAAATCTGTGGATTCACAACTTTTTCAAAATAAGCACAGTCCAACAGAGCAAACAGATCAATTACTGTATTTGACAGCAGTTATACTTCAATACACATTTTCCAGTGGGTGTGTTGAGCATAGAACATCAGCAGATCTGACAAACATCACATTTATGAAGCTGAGTATATATGATGGAATTGTGAAATATAAGAGGAGCATGTTCCAAATAACAGCTATACAAAGTTCAATTAGTGAACTCTTTCTATGACACATCCGGGGTCAAACAAGTGGCACTTATTTAAGGACAAAGGTATCAGTTATTAAAGATTATGCAATAAGTGCATTTTTTTCTAGAATATTTTCAAATACATTATTCAAAATGCAACATATATTTGATAAAAAGGGAATTCTCAGCTAAAATTATTATTAAAATTTAATGATGAGTTCCATTGTGATCTAGTAAGGTTTAAAGTTATCATAATATTCTTTAATGATGAGAAGATGCAAACATAAAGCCAAGCTGTCAGAAATAAGCCACCAAAGTCCTACTGTTAATAAGGTAACCTACTTACAGTTAGCATGAGAACAAATGGACTAGCTTATAGAGGAATGGTCCAACAGGCCACGTTTTCATTTAAAATTCCTATTGTAATGTTAGAGTTAATAAACTGTATTTTCCAACATTTTCATTTCCTTTTTATGCTTCAGGTTTCATGGATAGATGACAACAAAATGGGAACGTTCTTTCACACATTTTTGTGTGGCAATCATAGCTATTTTGGGGAGGCTTTGTGGCTTACTCACTCCTTTAAAAGGCTATTATTACTTTGATCACAAATGTAGGTCTAGTGGACAGAGATCAGAGCTAAGAGTGTTGTCTTTGCTTTGTTCATAAATGCAAAACTGAAAAACACGGCATGAATTCAGTGTTCTGCCCCTTTGCATTGATACTTTTTAAAATAAAATCTCACTGAAATTAGATTTGTCCCATGATTTTATTTCCTTTATTTACCACATGCAGAATGTACACCATTTTCCATCAACCTTGAAAAGCTTCTCTGCTTTTTCATCTTTCTCAGCTAAAGAAAAGCATGATTCTCTCTCTACAATCTTCTGCTGCATGTTCAAGGTGTTACTCAGTGTTCATTTGCAGGGCTAAAAGACTTAGGTCTTTTCTGACCACCATCAACACCTTTTTTCCAATCTTTGCTATCTCGCCTTTGGTTTGTGTCAAAATTCAAGGCTTCTTTACCTTGTTTGGCACTTTTTTGCAAATATTTGTGGGTCCATAAGTAGCAAATGCAGCAAGTTCAGAGTCTCAATTGACATTCTGATTAAGACTTTGCTTGGCCAGTCTTTTACCTTTAGGCGGATGACTGTGTCCAAGTAGGTTTGCAGTTGTTACGAACTGTGCAGCGATATTTGCTAGCACTAGGTAACTCTGTCATATGTTAACAGGCTTTGTATATGCATTTATTTTCTAATCCAAACTTTCTTTGTATCCCGTCTGCCGTGGTCATAATTTTCTAACGAACCTCTAAGGCCTTGAGATAACAGCTGGATATATATGACTATTACATTTTACACAGCTAAACTTTGTTTCCCAATAAGGTGACTACTGTAGCTTTGTTTTTAATTTTTTCTAAGAGGTAGTCACTGAAGAGGGGCCACATAAAAATACCCATCTCCAATTTGGACTTAAAATTGCAGAAAGTTGTTTAAAAAACATGCCGATTTTTTGTTCTACGTTACAATTTTTTTTCGACTGTTTTCTATCCCAAAAAGTAGGATATTCTAAACTGTATTGTTATATGGGGAAACAAAGCCAGAATAAATGAAAGTAGAGACATTTGGCTGTTAAGTAGAGCTTCACATCTGGAGAAAAGCATAAGCAACACACCTGGCAGGAATGGTCAGCCATGACTGGGGACTAAAAATGATTTGAGCTTGTTTTGCAGCCACAGTATCTGGACACTGCTGTCGTCATGAAGCCCCCCTGTATACCAAAATATTCTCGGGTCAAATCTGATGTCTGTCTGTCAACTGGAGCTCAGGCTCAAACTGGGTCACAAACAGGAAAATGACCTTAAAAAAACAGCAGCAATTTTAAAATCATGTCTGAAAATGTGACCTCGTCAAGCCTCTGACCTTAACCTAATTGAAACGCTGGGCTGGGACCGTTAGAGAGCTTTGACAGAAACAAAATAAATGTCCACTTCAACTTTTCAGGCTTCTCATAATAGATTGTAGTGTTTACCTATAGGATTTTGGTCTTTGGGGATTGTGATGACAGAAAGAAACTATTTTAAAATGTATTGATCTTCTGCACTGCATTTATGTGCAAAAATAGCTGCCTCATCATTTATTTATATTTTATGGGGTTTTTCTCCATCTTAGACTTCTTCAATAACTTTATCTCAGTTTTGCGCAGCACTCACACATGCAGACTTCTTCCTGATTTATCTTTATTATTTTCTTTATCTCTAAAATATATTTTGTCCACCTGCATTTTTTATGTTTTTTTTTTTTAAGTGTCCTGTCTGGCAATGTGGCAATAAGAATAATTGTCTTGATGCCAAAAAGAGCCCAACAGATTTTACTTTCACAAGTGGAGCAGTGGGGCTATTGCTATAGTGTTCCGCTTGTTTCATGCATATAAATTGCTTTATTATAATTATGAAGGGAGTTTTACAGATTATATGGACACTGCAATGTAAGTAGAACAGGAAAGGAAAAACAGAAAAAAAGGAGAAAAAATGGGAAGCATATTAATTATCTAAAACAGTCACATAAACATAAACTGTCATCGATGCTTTAAAGACAAGGCAGGGAAACAAAGGAATCTTGAGCCTAAAAAGTTGTTCTAAAAGTTTCTTTTCAGTTTCAATTCCCTTTTTTCCTGTTTTAAAAATACTTTCCCTTTGAAAACTGTTCTTTTTGTTGTGTTTTTGTCAGTTTTAAATAATGTTTTTTTAATTTCCATAAAAAAATTTTTTTTGAACAATCTTCATGGCCCCAACTGGGTCCTCTATATGTCTCAAAATTCACTCTTAGACATTTCATATCACATGCAGTTTAATAAGGCAGCTGCACAGGATAATATAAAGTCAGTTCCCTGTCGAGAAGTCAGGGATGATTTATTTTCATATTAAAAAAATTTGAAATTGGAGTATAAATAAAAAACTTTTAATTGCATTAAGATTGAAATCAAATAAATAAAGATTTATTTTTTAATTAGCAAAATGAACCAACTTGTGTTTAGACCCTGCATGAACATCCTCTGCATAAAGTGAACCAAGGTCTGTACAATACTAGAAATTGCTGTTTGCAACGCTCATTGCCAATTTTCAAAGAAACGTGGTGAGAAATGCACGCTTCAGTGACTGGCTGAAACTGTCGCTCACAACACAAATACACCTAAAATTGCGCATGCACAGGAAAAGAAAGCTACCTAGCAACGTAGGACGGCCTTACGTAAACATATCACCAGAATGATTGACAATTAGGAGGACCACATATTTTGGTGATCGACCCGGAAAAAAAAGATCCTCCACTATACCTTTAAACGTATTTCAGCCTAGCAATATTTGGCCCGACCAATCACAACGTTGGAGGTGAGAATTTACGATGTGTCACTCTCAGCTCTTTTCTGCTTTTCTGATTGCGTAACAGCAAGATGCTGAGTGTAACAGAGCAATGTTTTTATGAAGCCCTACAGAAATTGAGCGTGTCGCTTGCAGTTTTTGCATCACATCTGAAGTTATCTGATTGGTTATAACCTGATGACGGTAACCCTGTTATTCCCAACCTTTGAAATCAAGCTCTACCACCTCTTTTCCAAACGGATGTTTTGTGTTTATGTTGTATTAGTCTGTCGGACCAGGCTAGTAAAATACACTTTCTTTGACAAACAATGAGGAAGAAAATAAAATAACATATGCAAATGTTTATCTCGAAGACTCGGTTACAAGTCATTTTATTAAACAGTAGAAAAAGTGAACACATTTGTCAAGGTAAAGCTGTTTTGTTCCTTTGTAGTAAGTTGCTACAGCTATGACACGCCCTAACTTTCTAACACCCCATGAATTCTCTGAGGGCAGACATCTATGACAACATTTCCACTAAAATATGACAGTGAAAGCTTTTGATGAATGACTTGCTGTGTATTGCTTGATCTTTATAAAACTGCTAAAAAAAATAAATAAAATAAAAACACCCCTCAAACTTAAGGGGTGATTTTCTACTCACATCTCAGTGACATTTATTGCCACAACAGGGATTTCTCCAAGCTGAGCATGGTCACAGTACAGCTCCAGATCTCGGCACAGGCAGCGCTCAGGAATGGGGCCCAGCACTGAGAGAGGAGGCAGGAAAAGGACATGAGAGGACATGTCAATCAAATGGTCATCCTGCACAGTTATGGACAGAGCTGTTAGTAGAAATGACAACCTGCTGAAGAATGAAAGATTCACAATTAAACCACCAGGTGGAGAAACAATATTAGGAAGACTTAAAAAAATATTACATAATTAAGAAGTTAAAGACTTTTACTAACAAATTAAACTTGACACCGTAGGTATAGAAGACATTACAGAACCTTAAAAAGTTTTCTCATGAAAAGCATATTTTTACATAAAAATAAGACATAAAGTGAGTCATATTTAACCCAGAAGATGTTTTTTTTTAGGCAGCATTTATGAAAGTAATAATTAGAAACTGGTTAATATTTTTGATACGTGTTCTAGTATCCACAACTCAGTTGCTCCAAATAAAATGAGGCAGAAAAATATAATAGATCAGCGTTAAATAAATGACGGGACAACTATTGTGCAGTGAGAAGGTGATAGAAGGACAAACTCCAGGTGTCTTCAGGCTAGGATGTAGGTTTGATTTCAACTTTGGTAGGGACACTATTGGTCTGATGTCATTGGTCCTATGCAAAAATATGCATGCTCGTTTTTTTATGCTTGACGGGAAAATCAGGGTGTATTTTGTTTAAAGAGAAAAGCAGCATTTCCTGCTACATTTATACAAATTTTATAAGGACTACACACACTAGATGCTGTTTATCAATGACTGAAGCTTAACTGGTTCTTATGAATGAGGAATTAGGAATTTTTTCCACTTTGAGAAGATTTGCATTGGAAATAACCAGCGACTAAGACAGTAGGTAAATCTGTGCCTATTTAACAGAATATAGTCTAAATATGTCTGTTATATGTGGATTTATACTTTTTTTATTTTAAAGATATAGAATTGTGCAGAGGTAAATAGAGGTAAAACCCACTCTTTTGCTCTCTGTATCATGAAACAAAGCAAAATAATCGACTCAAGGGGCGCCAAATAAATGCCTTGTATTTACATGTGCCCTGGAGCTAGAAGAGGAACTGCTGATACTGTGCATTTAATATATTAACCTCACTCTACAAGTTGTACATCTAGGTTGTAGTTACTCTGTTTAACCCATTTCATGTATTTTATTTAGGGCTGAAACAATTCATTGGATTAATCAATTATTGAAATAATGTCAACAAATTTAGTAATCAATTAATCGTTAACTGGAGTATAGAGACTCTAAAATATGCCTTTAGCTCACAAAGCGACCCACTTATAGCATGAATTATACCAAATTGTAAAAAAAAAAATAAAAAAATATAGCATTTTAGATAAAACATGTTTTCGTCTGTCAATATTCTCCATCCAGAACTCCTTTACTCCTGCAACAACGCTGTATTGTACATTAAAAACATTTTATTCACATGTAATTGTTGATAGGGACAAGTAGGTTGGTCCAAAATTTTGGTAGGGACATGTCCCTATGGTCCCTATGCAAACCTTACGCCCATGTCTTCAGGAATCCTAAATGACTGTTATTCCAGATATCAGGGGGCTGTAAAGGCTGCCAGATCTGACTTCTTATTAAAACTGATCTCTGCAAATAGGAATAAACCTCAAGCTTCTTTTAATAGCTTTAATTCTGTTATTTAATCTTGTGTCACTGTTTGCATGGTAGCTTCTTTTAACCTGTGTCTTAGCTTCCTTCCTTTTTATTCCACTGAAAAAGTTGCAGAACAAAGGTCCTCCAATCCTCAACCTGCTTTAGATTAACCTTCTGTGTTCTTCTGTTTTTCCACCCGTTTGAGTTGCCTGTGTCTTATATTGTTTAAAGAAAATTTTCCCAAATATAAGTTCTTTTAGTTTTCTGATTGATATATTTTTTCATTGTTTTTTTTTTTCAGGAGACCATTCACATCACTGGGTCTAGTATCTTACACATATTAAAAACCTCTTTGCCGTTTAGCTGCATTCAAACATGGTTGTGCAGCCAATAATTAAAAAGAGGCCTCAACGTTCTTTCCAAGTATAAGCCAGTCTCCAAACTACCATTTTTCACCAGATTGTTAGAAAAGGCCAATTTTAATCACCTTCAGACTAAATGTGCATATGAAGAATTTCCATCATGTTTTAAACCCCCTGCATGCAACTATGACAGCACAAGTTATTTCTAATTGGATAAATAATCTTACATGAAAAATGCTAATTTAAAGAAAAACATGTCAGTTGCATTCCTTTAAATAATAAACAGAGAAAGTGCATGTCAGAAGATATATATTTTTTGCAACAGTTATCGCTGGTTGATGATTTTAAAATAGCTATTTCACAGCATGTTGCCAGTTGGCTATAAATATAGTGCAGCTTTACACCTGGCAGGTTATTGCTGGGTGCTCAGGCTTAAGAAGGGAAAAAAGATTGCAATATTTTTGCAACTGCATCTTAAATGTGTTGTTGCTGAATATCATTATGCTATATGCATTGATGAAAAGATTAGGAATGGGTCCTGAACAGAATCGCTATCTCAAGTTTGAGTTAAAGCAGAAAAATAAACAGATTGTAAAACTGTCAGACAGAATAATGAGAAAGGTAACTAACACCACCTGTTAGCCATAAACAAATGCCTTTGAATTAAAATATAGGGGCTGCAAATGTGCTTTGAATAAAAAAAAAACATCTATTTATATTCCTTATTCTCACTGCCTTAAGGTCTAGAAGAAGCCGAAGCTTCCATTTGAAAAACAAAAGAAATAGCTAATGAGCTGTAAATATAAAAAAAAAATGAGCCTACGCTTTAAAATGAATAAAGAGTCAACACTTCCTTTTTGAACAAAAAAATAAACAAAACAAAAAAAAGAAACAACACTATCTCAGTGTAGTTCTATAACACAATCTGATTGTATAATCATGTTTATTTTAAGCTTTGTAAAAAACACTGTGGACATTTGTTTCCATAATGCTATGATTATACAACATGCCTTTTCAAGGAAATAAGCTGGAACAGTCCAAATGTTCACCGATAATGCAGACAAAAGCTTCTCACATGCTCAGATTGTGGTACCATGACAGAGTAGATGGATGTAGAGGCAGCCAAGATTCACCTTTTTTTAAACATCAACATGTGAAGAAATTAAGCCTGAATAGAGGTGCTTCGAAAAAATCTGTGCGAAAAATTGTCAAAGCAATGAATGTTAAAAATACAGCAGATCCACATAAGGAAAGATGTAATAAAACATGAAGTGGGAAGTAAAAGGATTTAAAAAAACTAAATCCATCCTATTTCTATACATTTAGATTCCTTTGTGATGTTCATTTTTAGTTTCTAGCAGAAAACAGCGCTTTTGATCATTCTGTCAGCTGCACCACCATCCCAGGTTCCTCATTCTGAACATTCATGTGAAGTGGAGTTTCTATGTGCAAGTTGATTAAAAACATCCTGACAGAGAACCAGCATATGGTCTTAAAGTGTACACGTCCACTTTAAGACCAAAGTGTCAGATACAGAGAACCCCCTAACCTTTTTTGAGCATCACGATTGCTGATATACAGTCGGTGACTTCCAGTTTAGGCAGCACTAGTCCATGTGGCACACAGTAGCAGCTTTGCTGTAAAGAGAGAAGCATGCTGTCCTTCTGGTGAACTGTGTACAAACACTGTCCTTTCAGACAACAGCCCTGGAGCAGAGAACCGATGACAGTTTCCTTGCATATAACAGGGTGCTGCACTGGTTAGTTTTTCTTATTGTTATTGCCAAGATTTTAAGATAGAGCTGAGAGGAGAGAGGGAATCCAGGAGCAAATAAAGAAATAACACACAAATGTTTTTGTAAACGGACTAGTCAGGGGTTGACAACACAATACTATCACAATATAGCAAAGAAATCAAAACATTTTAAACTTTAGTCATTAAGCACTTTGAATACAAAAAGCTACTTTATTGAAGCAAATAAAAAATCTCCTTCTTATGACACTGAGCACCTATAACAATTAGAGCTGCTACTATCAGATAAAATCCTGAAACAACTGCAAAAAAAAAAAAAAACATTTTGGCATAAATCAAATTTTTTTTAAGAATCCATTTAATTCATATACCATTAATTTATTGTACATATTTGAAATATTCTATTGTTTTTCATATTTTTTAAGCATCATCATAAATTCATATATGAATACATATATAAATTGACATTCAAGTCTAGACATTTAATTTACTAAATATGTTTATGCCAAGGGTTTTTGTTGTAAAGCATAATACATCATTTACAATTTTTTATTCATTTATGAATATTTAAAAATTAAATCATTATGAAAAAAAAAACACATAGTGACATAGAGATCACACCCTTAAACTAAACCTTTGTTAAAGCATTTATTGATTGCATTAAACTATTTAGTGTTCTCTGTCTGTACTCTGTTAACTTGACCATTCAAAGTTCACCTAATCTATTAACATAGGGGGCATGTCTCTTGTTCACTGTACTCTGCATTAAGCGTATAGATGCTATAGATCGGCCTGTTTTCCAGTGTAGTCCTGTTTCTCTGACCGTGACTGGCTGGATGTGCTCTCTTCATCCTCTAACATGGGAGCTGGCTCGGAGCTCGTCTGCCTGGCTGTGTGTTTCCTGGACGGGGCCGCCTTTTACAGCTGCTTTTCGTATCTCTGCTTCTGTCTCTTTGAACCCCAGTTGGCCTCAGCAGATGGCCGCTCACACTGAGCCTGGTTCTGCTGGAGGTTTCTTCCTGTTAAAAGGGAGTTTTTCCTCTCCACTGTTGCTACAAGCATGCTCAGTGTGAGGGATTGTATTTGAGTCAATGAGTCGATGCAATCAACTGGTTTTCCTTAGATAGAAAACTTTGAATTAATTTGACTGTATGATCTGGTTGAACTGCAAAGTGCCTTGAGATGACATGTGTTGTGAATTGGCGCTATATAAATAAATTGAATTGAATTGTATAAATATCTAAGATTTAGTTCTGGGCTTTGGGTAGACCACTCTAAAAGTGAAATTTTTCCCATTCATTGATGGATTAAGATGGAAAAAGATGACTTGCTGTGGTGACAACTGAAAGGGAAAAGCTGAAAGACAAGAGAATCAAACTATTGTCTGATGTATTTTTCACACATACACACTCAGCCACTTTATTATATCCTAATTACTTGTTAACTCAAATTTCTAGTCAGCCAATCACATGGAAGCAATTCAGAATATTTGGGCATGTAGACTTGGTCAAGACGATCTGCTGCAGGTCAAACCAAGCATCAGAACAGCGAAGAAAAGGGGATTGAAGTGACTTTGAATTGGGCATGGTTGTTAGTGCTAGATGGAAGGTCTTTGCATTTCAGAAACTGCTGACCTACTGGGATTTCAATGCACAACCGTCTCTAGGGTTTAGAGAGAATGGTCCAAAAAAGAGAAATTATCTAATAAATATCCGGTGAGCTGCAATTGTGTCAGCACAAATCCCTTGTTGATGATAGAGATCAGAGGAGAAAGAGCATTCTGGTTTGAGCTGATGGAAAGGCAACACTAACTCCAAAAACCATTGGTTGCAACTAAGGTACGGTATGCAGAAAAGCATCTCTGAACCCAAACACACTGAACCTAAAACAGCAGAAGACCACACCAGGTGCCACTCCTTCACAACGATAACTGTGTGCCCAACCAGACTGATACACTATTTGTTTAAGGGCTATAATGATAGTTATTGGAATTTTTTTAACTGTTTAAAAAACAGGTTGTTGTTATTTATTTGAATTAAGCAAAGAAAGAATCAAACAAACATTATATGCAAGAAGATTTGAAATGACCCATGGTTTTAGTTTCTTCATTACACTGATCTTCAGCAATGGCAATTAGTATTCACAATCAAAAGCAATAGTCAGAAAAAACATAGGTTCCCCATTAAGGGATGTTAAAAAAAAAAAACCTGTGGTGAATTTCAAACAGGATAAAGGTCTGTGATTTTCTAACCACACTCTGAATCTGCTACAGTAATTTACAAAGGAGAGAGATTAATCCTACTAACATTACTGATGTAAAAACTTTCACTAACATTAACAAGTTAGATCCTAAAACAGTTACCACAAAAACAGTTTGTATGCAATCATAGAGTATATTTAATGAGTGGTATAGTTTAAAAGAAGCATTTAAATTTGTTCTTTTAAATCAAGTGGCATTTAAGCCTAACATTGAGTCCAATCTTAAATATGTGAAAAATAAATGCAATAACTTTATCACTGTCAAACGAGCCGGTGGCCTGGTCAACATAAGTGTAGGCAATTATGGCTGAAGGTCCGTTTATGCTAGAAGATTAGAGATTACAGCTGTTTATTTCATAATTGTGGTTACAGCAGCTGGGGAATCTTTTGCTGGCAATAAATGAGTTGAATTTTGGAGATAAACAGCTGATGGCCACAAATCCTCACTATGCAGTGGAGCATCTGCCAACAGTGGAAAGCAGCCAATTATTTCCTAGTTTCACAAAAAAAAAAACACACACAATAAAGAAAGAAGTAAATGAACAACCAAGCATGGTTAAACAGAGTTTTCAATTTCAGATGGCGATACATATTATTCACTGTTACATTATGATAAACTAAAAGTAGAACGCTGCAATTAGTTCTACTCTATTTAGACAGATCAATCTAACTCACAATGATTCTAAAAATAAAACAGAATAGATAAGAACATAATACAAGTTCTAGTTTTGTGTTTATCTTTACTATCTAGGATGAATGGAAACTATGCAGCTAAGTGTCTCAGGATACACAGATAAATATATGATCCAAACATGCACAGGACAACTCAAACATCCACACAAGATATGCACACACACATGCCAAGATTCACAAATGTACTGTATAGGGCTCTATAGCAGTGGAAAAAATACACAAACTACTTGAAAAATGGACTGTGCAAAAGAGAAAAGAGATGAACTGTACAAAAACAAGCCAGGCTTGGTTCTGAATGTTCGCCATTTGGAAAACAAATCACCAGGATCAGTAGCATTCTTCCATAAGAGCATGATAACTAGACTAACAATTTACAAGACCTGGCATTCTCAGAAGGTTAGCTGCTGCCCACTTTATCAATACAGTTATCTTTGTTTATACCTGTGAAGAAAACAGAAAAAATACTGTACGTCCTTAAGGTACACACAGAGGATGGTAGAGAACCCAAATATTTTAAGTAAACGCAGGACTTCTTCACAACTTAAACAAATTATTTTTTGTCTATTCTTATTTTTCGGGGGGGGTGGTTAAGGCACTAGTAGCTTGTGTTTTTTGGACAGTAGGCTTACAGGAAGGGGTTATGAGAGAGGGGGAGAGACATGCGTCAAAGGACCACAGTCCGGATTCGAACCCAGGTCGGCGCCGTGTCGAGGACTAAGGCCTCCGTGCATGGGTAGTGTGTGCTAACCACTGCATCACCTGCATGCCCCAGGACTATATCACATCTGTACTGAACTAAAAAGTAGCCATTATAAAGAAATTACTCAAGTAAGAATAAAAAAATATTTGGTAAAAAGGCTGCTCAAGTACAGAGTAACTAGGCCACTAACCATGATCATAAAAACTGCTTTAATATTTTTTCAGTTATTAAATAGTTGCAGTATATAGAATAAGTTAAATAGCAGTATACTCTTTACTGTATTCTCACTCAGTCTCCAAATCACACGGTAGACTCAGCAGATGGCAAGCCTCGATTACAAAAAGAAGAAAGAAATTTGTTTAAAACAAGCTTGTTGTTAATATTAAAACAAATGACTCAAATGGATTAAGTGGCCAGAAATTTTACTCAAGTAAACATAATGATACTTTAATATATTTTTGCTCAAAATTAAAAAGTACAGAACTGTAAAACTACTAAAAGTATTTTTTTTCAAAATGTTACTCAAGTATTGTAATTGAGTACATGTACCGTAACTAGTTACTACCCACCTCTAGGTAAACAATATCAGACTCACCCTCTCCCATAATACAGAGCTAGAAGGTTAAACTGTTTAAGCAAAGGACTTTTAGAGCCCGGCGGTGGAACTACAGACAGTCCTTACAAGACAAAACTCAGCTGGTTGAGTGAGAGAAAAGAAAATGACTCAATAATGAAGAAAGAAGAGGAAATGTGAATTTAAGGCACACTTAAAATTCATAAATGTAAAGTTTAGAAATGCCTAAGATATATAAACTAGCTCATTGTGTGATGCTACAATATTCAAACTGTTTGCCTATGTAAATTCTCAGTTATCCACATCATGCCAAACATAAAACAGGCTTAAATTGTTGACAACTAGACTTTTGTTTAGTTTTTCCAGAACAAAAGGTTTTCTGGGAGTCTTTCCAGTTCAGTGTGCTTACACAGAGTGTTGATGTTTTTAAGCAGGATGGATGTGCATCCTCCTAAGCACATTCCAAGTCAGATGCAAAAAGAAATACCCACTCGCCATCCTGCTGGGTGGCTTTTGTTGTTGATGGGTTGTGTCAGGCCATTTGACTAAGGAGGAGTTTGCTTGTGTCATGTTTTTGGAAAGAACTCTATGATAAAAATTATTGGATGCTGAAACGACAACCTCCAACCTCTGTTTAGTGATGTCTTTTACCTTTTAACAAAGAGCACTTCCTTCATCACTCTTTCAAACTATCTGTCCTCGCTGTGCAAAATAAAAAATGTGTTAAATTTTCTTTGTTTGTAGTGAAACATGGTTGTTATTTGTTCAAGTTTTAAGCTGTATCTCCCCCTACAAACAAAGTACATCTTAATTAACTTATATCAGTATTAAAATATATGAAACTTATGAAATGAGGTTCCTACAGTTGCCATCAATGATTATTCATAAATGTGCAATCATATATATTTTTTTTATATTTAAATTGGTCTCTAGGACCTAAACAAGGTTGACGCCATCTTTCATGAGCACTGCTATTTTGGTGGCACAGCATCTGTGTGTTGCCACACAAGAGAGATTAGAAGGAAAATTGGTATGAATCAACTTTTCACAAAAGTGCAACATGAAAACAAACTATCAAAGTTTTCTTTCACATTTTCCATCTGAAAATACATGTGTACATGCACATGTACAAGGTCATTGTTCTATTCAACTCAATTCAGTTTATTTGTATATCGCCAATTCACAACATGTCACCTCAAGGCACTTTACAGAAATAATTCAACCAGATCATACACTCAGATTGGTTCAAAGTTTTTTTTATCTAAGGAAAACCTGTTGGTTGCATTGACTCATTAACTCCAAGGCAATCACTCACACCAAGCATGCTTGTAGCAACAGTGGAGAGGAAAAACTCCCTTTAACAGAAAGAAACCTCCAGCAGAACCAGGCTCAGTGTGAGCGGCCATCTGCCAAGGCCGACTTGGGTTCAAGGATACACAGTAGAAGCATGGCTTTAATCCAACTAGTGAGGTGGATTAGAATTATAAAAGGTGCTGCTGAAGAAAAGAATAATCCTCCTGGAAGAAGCCATTAAAAGATGAGTAGACAGTGGTGATAAAGGGAGTAACGTGATCAGGAACAGGACTCAAGCGGTCTCGAGCCTTAAACTAATACTCACCCCACACCAAATAGACCACCTTCCCATGCCAACTGATCCATGCATTGGACTGATTTGTTTATGACCTTATCACACCTGAAATCAAGACTAGTGCAACAAGATAAATTGTAACCTTGGTTTCCTGCTTTTCCTGACATGGGTGGCATGGTAATCATTTGTACGGTTGCTCACCAGCTTATCTGTTCTGTCTTGAGGCATATTTCAGATCAAACTGTCTTTCTTTCATCTTAAACCAATCTACCCATTTTTTTATCTCTAAAACCAAAAAGTCATATCCTTTCTCGCTGTTGATGCTCACTTTTTATTTTCTTGTTTTAGAGTGTCCTGTGTAAACCTGAGAAATGGTTCTCTAAAAATCCTATCAGACCAGTACTTTCTACAATATTTGTATCAGCCCATCTAGTCACCACTAATATATCACATTTAAATTCATTTAGAACCCATATCGTTCTTCTGATGCTTGCATTGACAAGTGATCTGATATCTAAATGTGCTAAATTGATGCCACATAAATGGCTGATTTGATAGTAATGCGAAGTAACTGAAATTGTGTACCTTAGAGATGGACTGTAGGAGCATGCAAACATATGAAATGTCCTAAGTCATTTTAGAAGCACTCAATGTTCACCTTCTACATCAAAATACATGGTAAAAGTTCATAGTGAACCTTGTAAGAATTTTTGTGTCAAGCAAAAAGGAAAATATGAGGTTGCTTTTCAGGTGAGTAGAAAACAAATAGATCTGACAATGTAACAGAAAGACAATATTACAGTGTGATGAGACGTCTAAGAGTTTAGTTTTAATATGACAAGTCTGAAAGACCCTATTTTTGATTGACAGATTTTTATCTTAGATAAAATATACTTATAACATTAATTTCCTGATGACATTGTAGATATGGAACACATTTTGGTTGAGATTAACAGCAATAGTTCTCTTGTTATAATAAAATATGAAAAGTTTTAAAAAGAAATACATAAGAATTCTTTGAGAAACATCAGTTAAATTCGAAAGGAGGTTAAATCATGCAAATAAAAAGTGAGAGAAGTAGTAAAAAAAATCCTGGAACACCGGTAGGAACAATTACTTTGAGAATTTAA
The DNA here is from genome assembly GCF_000732505.1 of Cyprinodon variegatus. NCBI lineage: Eukaryota > Metazoa > Chordata > Actinopteri > Cyprinodontiformes > Cyprinodontidae > Cyprinodon > Cyprinodon variegatus. The sequence goes on from NW_015150802.1 coordinate 158,161, forward strand.
CATAAAATATAATAAATCACGCTAAATAAATTTTTCTCATGCCCAAGAGGCACGTCCAGAGTGCTTTAACTTTAAAAGCTTTGTGGCGGCTTCTTTTTACAATTGCTTTTACTATAGCCAGGAGAGGATGTTGAAATGCAGATGAGACACAAACAAGGATGCATACACTTTGTCTGAGATGCATAAACACAACCAAGCTCTGAGACCTCTTGAGTGGTGGAGCGACACAATATTTTCAAAGCCTGCTGAATGACCTCTAATAGCTTCAAAAGATGCAGAAGCATGGAAAGAGATGATAATATTAGACGCTGAAAGCCTTGCCTGCTGAGAATCTTAACAGAAGGCTCTGAAAATGACTTGCTTGGTGCCATGTTTAGCTCAACTTTATGTCACTAATGTGGACTGCTGTACTCAAGCTGCACATCTGATCACCGACCATAACCACATAATGAATTAAACTTGGTGCTGCTCTGAACAAATATATAAAATGCATTTAATTCTGATGCTCACAGGAATTGTTAAGAAAATGTCAAGGAAAAACTGCGCTAAAAATGAACACTCACCCCTCCTTTATTTTCTACCTCCAGATAGAAAATTGTTATGGACAAAGAAAACAGAGTAAGACAAAATGCTGCTATTCTGAGTGGGCAGAGACCTTTGATCCTCTGAAAGTAGTGAATCCTGCTGAGTTTTGATAAAAACAACACAAATTTTGTTGTTTTTTGGGTGATGATAGTGTCCAAAGTAGTTTCTCCACAAATCTTTTCCTCTAAAAAACTGGAAAAATGGCTTGACACAACACAAGCATTCAATTCCCATGTTTATAACTTTATAACCTTAAATGGAAAATACATTTGTTTAATAACAATTGAGCTATATGGACACTAAAAGTTCTTGAAATGAACAAGATAAGTCCTTCAAATTCTGAAAGTTTGATATGATGAATTTGAAACGTAACCCACTAAAAAATAAATGTAAACCAAAGAAAAACGTAATACCTTCCAAAAGAGCCAAAAGTTTAGGAAATTTTACAATAAGCACAAACTTAGTGATGTTTTACTGTGAAATTTTGAGACAGACCTACAGAGGGTGCTTAACTGCGAGGTGGAAGAAAAATATTGATTTCTTTTAAATTTCTTACATATGAAATTTGAGAATTATCCTGCGACAGACTGGTGACCTGTCCAGGGTGTACCCCGCCTCTCGCCCATAAACTGCCAGAGATAGGCAGTGTCCCCACCACGACCCTGATGGAATAAACTGAAGATGGATGGATGGAAAAAATTTGAGAATGTATGGCATTCTTAGTACTCCTAAATTACCTAACCACTTCTAAACCAGAGTGACCAATTGCCATTATAGGCTACTGGTTTAATAGAAAGTGGCTACTGTCTGGGATTTAGTCCCAGTATAAATGCAGCAAGTAGAGAACATCAGTTCAACAACCTGAATAAACAGGGACATGGCCAATCATCCATATCATCCAAAAATATATATATATTTTTTGGTTGAAGATCATCTTTAATGGGGCCTAGTCACATTCAATGTCAATTAAAAAAAAAAACAACTTTTTCATACACCAAGCGTTCATCCTGAAAGTGTATATTTAGTCCTTTTGGAAGTAATAATTTTTGTATCGGTGCAATTAGAGGACATAAGCATTATGTAAACCGGTTCAAGCTACTGGCATTGTCCATCCTTTATATTGTCTGTCCATCAAGCAAGTGCTCACTGAAAGGAAAGCTAAAACTGTCAGCATTCATATGTTATTTAATTTTATGTCTTATTCCTCTCAGCATCTGAAATCATTAGTGCTTTTTTCCTCTTGATCTATAGTATTACTCTTTTTTTCCCCTAAACCCTGCGGGGAAATTATTTCCTTCATTACTTATTGCGCACATGTGCAATATCATACCTCTGGTCTGGTAGTCTTTTAAGGGTAAATACTGAAAACGCTCAAGTGTAGAATACAAAAATAGATCATAAGCCATTAGTGCGCCATTATTTAAAGAGATAGCCTTTGCATGTAACATAAGTGAGCTACTGGCTTAAAAATTAGCAGTCATAATACATAACTGGGCCCCTTTAGGAGTCTTAAAGTAACTTGGAAACCTTTCCGTCCATCTTAAATCAAGTGTTAAATTCAAAGCCTTGCTCATGTTGCTTGGAAATGTTTCCAAGGGGGCACATGTATAAATGGGTTCAGACTCAAATTTGACACATACGCCCCTTTTCTCTGCTGCTCTGTTGTTGTTGGCTTTTAGAGGCACTTAGTTTAAGTTTTTTGGTGAATGAATGGACAGGTTTCCTGTGTGTAACTGTGGTCTTTACTTTAGGAAAAGAAAAATTCCCTGTGGAGATTTTCCAAATGCTCTACTAAACACAACTTGATGATAAAATACTTTAAGATTGTATTAAATGTCCATCCATATCCTCAAACTGTTGTCAAGCATGACTACTGCAATAAGAGATAATGATCACACCAAACCTGTGACTGGTTGATTGTTCTCTCTACAGTAAGTTTCTGCTGCTGGTGAGATTTGTTTTAAAACAAATTATGTAGGATGAGGCATTAAAATGTGCTTAAACATGTAACACCACAGCAAGCCTACTCACCCTAAATCCCTTTTGTCTTCTACTTTTTCTCACAAACAAGCCAGTGGGAGAAAATAGAGACATTCAGATTGAAAACAAAGAATATCCTCTCAAAGTAAAGGCCACCAAGGGAAAAAGGAGCTTTTACTTTGGTGTGACCGTACCCCTTTAATTTACAGAATAAAAAAACTACAGTACACAAAGGGAATCTTTAACAGAACTACAATTATACCTTAATAATGCTCTATCCCATCTCTTTAAATTAAAGGAGCTATTGAGTTTAAATGGATCTCAGAAGAGGACTGTGAAAAAATAAACAGAAAAAAAACACAGCAATTTCCTTACCATATCTGTGCCAACACTGATCCTCAACAGATTTTATGTTTTCAATCTTTTCACATAATTGTATCGTTTACATCTCCAAAACACAGCAACAAACATACCTGCCTACCCCTTTATGAGAAAAGGCTTCATGTGGAGGTAAAAAATAGATTTAAGGAATACTTACAGCATACATTTGACTTGGTCCTGGTGTTATAACTCGGCATGCCAAAATATTTGTCAAAAAGTAAGGGCCATCCATTATTGTCTCCTGAAAAAGAACAAAATAAAAGGCACATATTAGAAATCATGATTTGGCCTTTAAAATAGTTTTGGTTTAAAATAAGTCTGAAACAAACTGAAACCACCAGCAGTACGGCCATTCACTTTGTTCTTAAGAAACAGAGATCTTCTTCCTCCTAGTGCAGCTGCCTGATGCAAAAGCCCCAACATTTCAGCTGTATTTTTGTCAGTTGTTTTCCTTTTATAGTAAAGTGTATAAATCATAAAATAATATATTTCAAAATATTAGATTGAAAACTATTAAAACCACAAATCTGGTCCTCAGAGCACATGTGTCTCTGCTCCAGCACAGCTAATTAAAGCTCTCTCCTCACCAGGCCATCAAGTGCCACAAAAGCCTGTTAATCAGGCAACTATTTAAATCAGTTGCTACTTTGCTGATGGAAAAAAAAATTTTTAAGTCTTATTTAGAAGAAATTAAGATCTGGTGTTTTTCATTCAAGCCATTTTATTAATAACCTTGCAAAGGAGGACAGATACAGTCCTGCCAATAGTTCTGCCTGTTCTGAATCATACAGGTTTCCCTAATGTCTTAAGAAGCCTGCAAAAAGCCGCAAAGGTTTTTCCCATACAAGTTTAAAAACAAGTTGCATACAGTGGGAGGACAACAGTAAAATTATGAAAGAACCTTGAGAGGATGATTGTGATTGTGTCATTATCTTCTGTTCTGTTAAAAACAGACTCAGACACTTCACAGTCTTGCAGATATGAGAGGGCCTGAGTGAATACTCTAATAAAGCAACAGAAATCAGCATTCCTATAAAAATATTATGAAGGGATTTGATAAGAAATCGATTTTTCTGACCACACACATCAGCCTGGAGGGTGTTGCTGTCAATGAATGTTTGATCATTTTATTTATCCATAGTTGTGTTTCCAGGTTATGGGATGAGCCGAGGTTTTATGCCATTTCAAGTAATGAAGGTGGCGTTTCTGCAAAGCATGTATCGAGGCATGCTTCATTTGGGGGAAAAGCTGAAAATGATAAAGTTCAATGTCTCACAATAAAGGCGTATCACATGAGTCTTCCGGGAAGTGGTTCAGATCTCTAAGAGTTTTGATAAGACAGGAATGGGTGTCTGGGGTTTTTTACTGTCAGTTCACGTTTTGAATAGTTTAGAGATGTTTGAAGAGTTTAGATGAGAGAAGGAAAGATGGGAGACTGAGGATAGCTGATTGAGCCAACTAGGAATAGGAGGATTTCACCTATATGGGAACATTTGGACATCAAGTTAGAGGTTTTCTTTTATTAAGAGTAATGGCACATTTACATCCTTATTTAAGCATAACTATATAATGTTATAATGTTTGTCTGGGAACCTCAAATCAGATCTATGAAAACACCACTCACCCAACCCTGCATGATTCATAGCATCTTGAGCGTCCTAACATGCAGGTTAAAACACTCGCACTCCCAGCAGACAGAAAGTACAGCTTTGGAAAGAAGGCTAAAATAATTAAGCAGATTAATTTTGAATAACTGAAATATGAATTGAAATATGAATAAATTCAGTACTGGAGTATAGACTCTAAATCATGTCATAGCTAAAAGGGCAACCCAATCAGACTTTTAATTATACCAAGATTGCAAAATGTATATAAACATTTTGCATTGAAAATGATAAACATTTTTATGCCCATTAATATGCTTTATCACAAACTTCTCAAGTGGCAAAGTTTTAGCTTTAACAAGGTTAAATTCTGCATGTAATCTTTAAGAAACTTTTTGCCATATTATTATTCAAATATTATTCCATTAGTCAAAAAATAAAAACGAGCAGATTAATCAATTAGTAAAATAATATGTCAGTGGCATGTCAGGTGGTTCAAAGCTTCATCTCCCCGAGTCACTCTGACCGTTTCCATAAAAAGGGGAGATAAATGCTTCTCCACCTAAAATAAAAAAAGAGCAAAGAACAAAGTAAATAGAACTTGGCTTAATTAACATGGCAAGATACAAAGGAGGATTAGGGATGAGACAGATACGGCATCAAACAAAATACAAAGAAACATTTTTTCTCAAAGAAAAAGTCATTGATTAAAACCAAGAACTTCTGAAAAACTGTTATGTCTGAATAAAATCTCCCGTTTTGCACATAATTTTCCAAGTTGCACAAGCATATCCATTGCCCTTTTTCAAATTCCATCAGCACTTTCCTTTCATTTCACATAAGGCAGAGAAAAACATACAACCTGCCCTCAAATTATTGTACTTTTCTTAGAAATTGCATACACAGACCACATTCAAAATGTTCACATTCACAACATGTGATAATCATATAAAAATAATAGTTATCATAGTTATTGATTATTTTTAAGGGCCCTAAAGGATAACGATACGTGCCAGAATTACAAGTTATATTGCTGATTGTACTGATAGCACATGGAGTCCCAGGAAATGATCGCTTTGAAGAAGAATTTGGTTCAGGGGGTCCAATAGCCTTTTTTCAATTGCCTCTCAAAAGCCTGAGGTCAGGCTATCATTTCCATGCACATTTAACAGGGAAAATTCACTTCCCCAGGGCTTTAGACCCTCTAAAGAGGCTATGTATATGTTTACTTGCACTATAACACTGGTTAAGTAAAACAGGCCTTAGAAAACAGGGTTTGATGAAAAGTGCAAAATATGAAGTATTCATTGCTTTGAAGTGTCTTTTTGTAAAACACATAACAATTATTTAAATTTTCAAAGACTTACTGCATTGCATCTTTCTAAGAGAACACTTTAAATATTTTTTTAAAAGAAAGTGCTTTAAGAAAAAATCTGAAGTGATGCAGCTTGTGCCCACTTGAAGGTTTGAAGATGGTGACATTTCTGACAAGAAAGGGAATCTGGTTGCAGAGGAGGAACTGCTCTGGTTGAAGTTCTCAAAATGGTCACTGAATTTTTCAAGAAGTTTCTCAATGAACTTAACATAGGAGGAGACACTTCTCTCTTCTGAAGTTTGATGTTTCACTGATGGGATGTGTGTGCGCTGTCCTTTTGGAAATCACTTTTGAAAATATGCAGTTTTTTCTGGAAAGACTGCACAACAGCAATCAAGTCACACACAGAGGTATTTTTTCCTTGTAATTTAAAGTTCAGTTCATTGAGCCATGATGTGGTGTCCACTAAGAAATTAAAAGCATCCATTTTCTCCTTATCCTCTAGAAACTATGAATTGGACAGCCTTCTGAGAGACTTAAGAAACGTTTTATTTGTTCTCTAAATGTCCAGAAACGCTGCAGAACTCTGCACGTGCTGGGCCATCTAACAATGCAGTGTAGTAATAGATCATCTGCATCTGCCTCTTTAAGAAATTCTCTAAGCAGGCGATGCTGATGTGCCGAAGATGCTCCGAGAACATTGACAACTTTTATCATTTTGCTCATGACTTCAGCACATTCCTCTGACAGTGCAGAGCATAAAATAGACTGGTGGATGATGCAGTGGTATGCGGTTTAGGTCTTGATGGTTGGCTTTCATACGGGCCACAGCTCCCTTCTCTCCACCTGTCATGGAGGATGCTACATCTGTAGTGATGGAGACAACAAACTGCAGACTGCTTCCTCTCTTTCAGCATCTCTTTTATGGCTTGGTAAATGTCCTCTCCCCTTGAATGATGTTCTAGTGCTGTCACACCAAACATGTCCTTGCAGAAGTCCTTTCTCTCTGCATCATAAAAACTCACAAACATCAATAGCTGGCCATTGTCACTGATATCCGTTGGTTCATCAGCTTCTTATGCAATGCAATGTGCACTCTGAAGGGAGGTTTCCAATGCTGACAACATATCATCACCTAAGATTTCAGCTCTTCGTGCTGCTGTTGTAGCTGACAGTTGTATTTGCTTTATTTTCTCTAGGATTTCTTCTCTTGGTTTGCCATCTAGTATTGTTTTTCTCCGTCTATGCAGTGAATTGAGAGGCTGAGGTAAAGCTCGACTTGACCTGAGTTCCGACGTTGTGGGGTAGTAAGACACAAAATGCAGCTCATTTTTCACTGCTTCCCTGCACTTATTGTACAAAGTAGGGAGCGCTGAATTAGAGAAAACTTGTGGCCCAGAACTCTGAATTGAGGATCAAGGGTGGCGAGCAGCTGTTTGAAGCCAGGTTTTTCAACTGGAGACAACTGCAGCATATTCATTGCCATGGAGCATGTTACTGCATGGGTGATGTCCCTATGCCGGCTGGACAAAGAAGGAAGCCCAGTTTAGTTTGCTTTGCCTGCTTAGTTATGGCAGAAGTTCCTGAAGATTCCTCTGAGGACCTGGAACCATGCAGGGGCTGACACAGCTCGTTCTCCATTGGGTTTGAGTGGCTTAGGTAAAAAGAACAAGTTGGTTGTGTTACCAGACTTTGTTTTAACCGGTTCCCTGCAAATTTTACAAATCCCTGTGGTTTGGTTTTTGTCTTACTTACTATAACCGAAATATTGCCAAACCGGCGAACTAATGCTACGTTCACACCTAAAGCAGCCGAAGCAGCAAGTTTACATGCATTGTAAATGGTTGACGCACATGTTGGTGCAGCAAAAGGTCCAGCAACTGCTGCTTTTGCTGGAGTTGGAAAAATTGAACTTTTGCTGCTCGAACCGCCACATCAACCAAACAGAGAAGGTGATCAGGTAGCTGGCAGGGAGACAGACACATCGCTTATGATGCAGATCGCTATGATCACTCTACTGAAACAGTTTCCTAAATTAACTGATAATATCAAAATCTGTCAGCAAAACATGTTCCCATTTATTATCTTGGTTGCTGCATTTAGGATTACGCATGAGGAAAATGCTCACATCTACTTCCAGCCGCCGCAAACAGTAGCGGCAATCTGTGAAGAAGCGACCGGACCAGAGGCATCTGTTGAACAGGATTCCTACTGACAGAGCACCGCCGGTGTACGGAGGTCTGAGCGGCTCAGACAGCGAAACAAAATTTGAAGGGAGAGTCGTAATCTTAGTGACCTGACTGCACAGATGACGTCTTCAGGTCTTTCTCACCTAAAAACATTTAAATTGCTTTTTACCCGCTTATCACAGCACATATATCTGCCATTGTTACAGGCAATGAAAGGATAGGGTAGTTCAACCCAATGCGCATCAGACCCTCTTTTCGACCGTGAAGCTAGAGCGGCAAAGATGCTTCAGCCGCACGTCAGAAATAAACTTGTACAAGCATCAAAAATGAAGTAGCATACGCCTTTTGGCTGCCCCTGTTGGGGCCTGAACGTAGCATGGAATCCTTCTTTGAGACATTTTCCTTCGCCTCTCCTTGCTGCGACATCTTCACATGCTCTGTGTTGGGTGATTGGTTGGTGGGACGTGGTGACTATAGCATCAACATATATGATGGGCTATAATGAAGAGGAAGGAAAACTGTCACTCTATATTGTATTTTTTTTTCTATTGCGTCACATGTCTATGATCAATATATACTGTTACTGAATATCTTCCAGCCCTAGTTTCAACAATCGCATTTATACTCTCCTTTACTATGCATCCCTATTTGAAGGGCTTTTGTGCTGTTAATGAACACTCATGTGCAAGTTGTTGTGCCATCAAGTACTGGTTCAGGACTCTTGTAGAACGAGCATACTTACCTCTGGTCCTTATGTAAAATATTTTCCTCAAACTTTTTATGTATAGAATCATAGTGGTTTTTAACCGTTCCACTTTTTACGATCACAGACTTACAGCAGATTTAACAGATCAGTTAAGTAGTATGGCTGGGGGGAATAAACGCATACAGTATTTGTCAGTCCATTCGTCTTTAAATGCCGTATTCTCATAAGGTGCTTTCCCACTGAAAACCTGGGTTTTTCAAAACGGGTTTATAAAGTAAAATAATGGAGAGTAACATGGGCAGGAGCTAGAGCGTCAGTATTCTTTATTATTCTGCTCTATTATCCGTCGTATCACTCACACCAGGACTGCGTCATGTTTATTGAATGTAAACAGAGTTGTTTCAGCTTGTTAGATCAGAAGTGACTGGACTGAAGTCTGTAAGTTGCGTTCAATGGTGTCATATAATTTAGCGGGTCAACCCGTGGATCAGAGCCGAGATGATTCTAACATGGGTAGCATGCCAAGCGCTTTGACCCAGGTAGACATGTGGGCCTTAAACCGGTTTTTCAGCCATTGTGTAAGGGGTATTAGTCCACTTTCCTAACTTTTGAACCGGCCATCTGAAATGTTTTGAGATTTAACGGCAGGACTGGCTTCTGTCTCACCGGCTTTTCATCTGAGCGCAAACAAATAATAGCTCTAACGTGATTGGAAGAGGTTGTGGAGAGGGCCTGAAGAGCTGCAGCTGGCCTGAAAGCTGTGAATCTACTTTTAATTCATCTTATCACATGTCCAGGGGTCCGGGTCAAAACTTGTCAGAGTCCGGACCTGGACCGGAGTCTGCCAGTTGGTGACCCCCGGCTCTACTTGATATACTACATACTGTATTTTCCGGACTATAGAGCGCACCTCACTATAAGCCTCGCCCACAAAGTAAAAAAAAAAAAAAAAAAAAAGGAAATGTACGTATATAAGCCACACCAGGCTATAAGCCAACAATATCTACTGAACTATCTCCCACTGAACCTTATTCTTTAATTTCCAATCTACTTCCCGCTATGGCGGTTAAGAAAATCCATAGAAAAACCTCACCTTATAAGCTACATGGCTCAAAGTGGGGAAAAAGTAGTGGCATATAGTCCGGAAAATACAGTAAATACTTAGGTGGACATGGACTTAAATATCTCGACTAATAACGTTTTTTGTCTGTGCTGTAGATAGCCGAGATTTAACAGGTTATGATATTGTAATATATGATATGATAAAATTACAGTGTAAATTACTTTTTAGAAGTGAATTTTAAATAAATTATACAATTTACAACCTTAGATTGCAGAGTTCTGATTTTCTTTACCAAGCAATGTTTTGTAGATTGCATTCCTGCTACTTTCTATAGAATCGTTTTTTTTCTTTGTAAGACAAATGTATTTTTGCTGTTTCTCTTGAGTGCTCAACATCCAAAACTCTCAGAATGTGTTTGGAAACAGACTTGCAAATGGTTTGACCTTGATGGATGCACTAAAGATTTCTAAGGCACATTTAAATCTCTTCATGTAGCTCTTTGAGTTTAAATAAAAAGTAAAAACATGGAATTTAGTTGGAAGGTACATTAAGAGATAAAGTGGATATTTTGTTTTTGCTGCTCTGTCTTTTTAAGTTTCTATAAAGCCGTCCTTGTGGTGATTAAAATGATACTGTGAATGTATCTTTCACAAGTTGGTGTTTGTGTCTTGGTGTTTTAAATGTAAAAAAGTGATCTAGCAAAAAATAAATCTTTGACCAAAGAGACAGACATTTTTTTTTCTTCCAAATTGCTCCTATTTTAGCTTCTGTGGCAACTTTCTGCTCCTTGAAAAAATAAACTTGCTGGCCACTGTTTCTCTACACTTGCAGAGAAAAAAAACTAAATGTCTAAATCGGAATTGCCTGTTTGCTTTAATTGATGCAGGAAGTTGTAGGAAGGTTAATCAAAAGTATTTGCTCACCTTGATTGACCCACATATGAGCTTGACTGACTTTTATTCCTAATCCATGAGGGTTTAATATGACTCTTTGCAGCTAGAACTGCCTCAACTCTTCTAGGAAGGCTTTCGCAAAAGTTTAGTAGTATGTTCATGGGATTTTTTAAGGGGGCTCATAGTATGATTATATAGGATATTTGGTGCTGGTCCTTAAGGTCTCTGAATAGGGTGTGCAACATTGGTTAGGCTGAAAATGGCATATTTGCTGGTCTATGAACCCTAATGCAATGAAATGATTGGTTTTCTTCCTTTTATGGTATGTTAATGAATATTTGGAAGAGCTGTGTGCTGATTGGTTGGTTTACAACAAGCGGACCTGCTAAGCAAAGATATGATCACACCAACAAGCACTCACTCACTGAAACCTCGAAATTGTTGATAGGGTAGGGTGACCATACGATGTCCGGAGGGAATTCGAAAATCGACTACAGTGCAGCACATAGTTGGAAAAGCACCGGGCACTCAAACTGAGCCGTCAGTTCCAGGGCTGGTCTGAGAACCCCGGGAGACGAGGGTAGGGCGCCGGTGGGGGATAGCGCAAACAAACCCAACCCGGTGATGGTAGCCTGGACACCGGCGGCCCCATGCTCCATGCCCCCAGCCCCCAGCAGGCAAGGGGAAACACAGTAAGGGTTACCCTACATTGTATTCTTGTAACTGTAGGCTAATAAGCTAAACTGGTGTCTTACATATATCTCTATGGGCTGGTGGGCTTCATTTGGATTTGCCCGTTTTATGGTGGAAGTTTAGAATTGAGATTTGCAGAGAAAGGAGGTGTCGTTGGGATTCGAACTTCTCTGTACATCCATTTTACTCACTGAACTATTGTTATTCATCTATAACAATGTAAACTCACTTTTGCATTCTATGACCCCTTTAACCATTCTTTACATTGTAAGGTCACACATTGAAGTTGGACAAGGCCAGTTCCTTGGTCTCCGCTCTAGTTCATTACAAATTTGTTATGTTTCGTTCGGACTCCGGTCCATGAAAACATGCATGGCTGAGTCTGGTGTGGATAAATATGACTGGCCTACACAGTCACATTGAAAGAGGAGGCTCCTAAGTTCTTACAAAGTAGGGAGCATGTCATTGTCCAAAATGTCTTTGTATTCTGAAGCATTCAGAGTCCTTTTCACTGGAACTAAGTGGCTAAGCCATGATCTTGGAGGGAAAAAAACCCAGACCATTATCCCCCCTCCATATAAATGTACATTTGTAAAAATGCAGTCAAACAAGTACTGTCTAAAGACTTGTCCATTAGATTTACAGATGGAGAAGAGCGTTTCATCCCTCCAGATGAGGCATATCCACTGCTCTGGAGTCCAGTGGCACCGTGCTTTACATCACCACATCCAACGCTTTGCATTGCACTTGGTGATGTGTAGCTTCTCAACCATGGAAACTTGGTGAGTTTCTGTCATTACCAAATGCTTGTATTTTCTTAGATTACAGCTGAAATTTATCAGCTCTAATATCACTTAAGGACTGAGGAAATTTCATGACTGGATCTGTATCAGAGTTTCACACTGGAATTCACGAGCTCCTGAGGGCGACCAATTCTTTTACAAATAATTGGAACGACAGGTGCTAGGTGCTTCATTTTATAAGCCTGTGGCCAAAGAACTGATTGAAACACCTGATTCTTATTATTTTGGCTGAGTGAGAAAATACTTTTAACAATATAGTATATCTCAAGTATGCAAAATAAGATGACTTGCAAGTAAATAGTGAAGGAATAAAATCCAACAAACAAACAAAAAACAAGTCAAATGATTAAGCTTTGTGACAATTGGGCATTAAAGAAGTTTTAGGAAAAATATCAAATATAAACCTGAAAACATACAAAGAAAAACAAAAGAAAGCATACAAGTTAAATGGTGTTCCTAGTTTTTCTCTCTACTCGCTGATTTAAACAATGTGACAATGTTTGATGTTAAAGATTTGCAATCCTGATACTGATGCTGCTGGATGCAAATTATCTTTGAAAAGATAACCCCTTAGATGGGTGAGGATCTACAAATTAAGTTATCAGACTGAAGGAATAAATTTTAAAATGTCACTGAAAGGTTCATAAAAAGATTAAAGCGTGAAAAGAGAACAGTGAATGCAAAATGTTTGGTAATCTGTTATCACAGAAACTCATTTCACCTTTTTCTCATACAGAAGTTGTAGATACAGAAGGTCGTTGCGCTCATGTTTTCAATAATCTAAACCTGAACTAAAGTGCAGAACGAGCAATTTAAGCAGTGAACCTTTTAAAGACAATGGTTTTCAAGACAAAGGAGAAATTACTTCAACATAGTAATGTATAAAATTTGATTTTTGTATAATTTTGTATAATCTATGTATCATGAGCAAGGATGTGTCCAGTTTGTAGGAAGAAAAGACACTGCCTGTTGCAGTAGTTTTATTTATTTTTTGGCTATGGAAGCTGTGACACCAACCTCTTTTGAACAAACTGACCTCCTCCCTTCATTTTCAACATAGAGAGACTCTGCCTATCATAACGATATCTGGATCCAACCAAATAAGGATTACCTTGCTGTAGTGAAATTGTAAGAAGGATGAATAAAATGGGTGCAATGGCTAAAAAATAATAGTAATGATACAATCATTGTCATCATGATAGTTTAAGGCAGAACTTAATGATTTGAAAAAATAAACAAGGGTTTGTTCTCTTTAGACTTTCTCTCCAAAGTGATTCAGCCCCTTAACTGATCAGGATGAACTGGTTCTTTCTAGTATTTTTTCTTACTTTTTCCTCTCATGTTACTATTTCAGTCCCAAATTTCATTCTTTTAAGCAGGGCTAGCTCCAGATTCTTTGGCGCTGAAGGCAAAGTGCCCCTTTGCCCCTCTTCCCACGGAGCTTACACCCTCCCAAAAAGCAACTTCACCGTTATTTCATAATTATTCCTTTTTTATTTTACATTTCCACACAAAAAAACTTTTAAAAGGCAGTGAACTGAAGAATAAATATAAGCTTAAGGAATAGAATTACAATATTACAATAACCAACAACTTGAAAATGCATGCAAATGCGATGGATGCATAATCATAAGTAGTGTAAAACTGTACAATCAAAAGCAACACTAAAATACTAATATTAAGACAATAACTTTGAAAGGCAACTGACAAAAATAATACATATTTACTTGAAAGATGAGTGCCCTGAGAATATTACAATAAGCAACAACTCAAAATGCCCTGCAAATGTCATGGAGGGATGGCAAAATCAAAATCAGCATAAACCTGTAATTTAGAAGCAGACTCAACTATCAAGGCTAAGACAACAACTTTGACAGCAAATATTCTAAAGAATAAATGTCACCGTCAAACATAAGCACTCAGGGAACTTATTACTCTAACCAAATGTTTTTCAAATGCCATCGGAGTGAAATGCAGAATCAATGCCAGCATAAAATTGTTGAATCAAAAGCAAAATTCAGAAATATCAAAGTGTCATTGCAACTATTGAACTGATAAGATCAGCATGAATTATACATAAATGTTTTCTTCATTATGTATTGAGGGATTTTAGAGAAAGCTTTATAAAGTTATATTACACAAACTAAAACCAACAGACAACAATAGTTTTAAGAAAAACTAACTTATAAATCATTAACCAATAGATGCCTTGCAGTTGACGTCATAGCCATTGTAATCTGAGGCCATATTAAGAACCTGCTGTGGTCCCCTGCATGTCAAAGATGCAAACCGCATATTACGCTGTCACATATGATGATAAAAAAAGGGATCCAATATGTATTTTTATTACTTGCTAAAAGAGAAAAATCGACTTTTAAAAGCGTTGGCAACGAATTTCATCATCTATTAGTTGTGTCGCGCGATTAATGCGTCATCCGCCGCCGTCATCACATCCACTTGACTGAAACGGGGGAAGAAAAAAAAATAGTGCAGAGCGAGCCAGCGCCGCAGGTGCAGTGTTGCCAACTCAGCAACTTTCAGACCCCTCCAGCGAATATTTTTCAAAAAAGCGACTAGCGACAAATCTGGCGACTTTTTACGGTGTCACTGGTGGCTTTTAGAGACTCTCACGTGAAAGCATGTATCGTTCCTACTCTGCCGTGGGGCGCCTCCCCCACCCCAACCCCATTCTCCCGCTCCCGCAGGAGTCCCTCTCAGCGCTGCAGTCAGAGCCGCAGGATGTGTACCCTCAGCGTCCAGACTGCAAATGAAGCGCGCATGCGCCGGGATTGACGGCGCAAATTGATCACAATAATTAAAATAGCCTGCGCTTTGTACAGTGAAAAAAGTCGTAACATGCAACTTTTGCCAAAACAACTTAACATGGCACAGAACCACCATGTTTTTTTTCGTTTTAAAGTGGGGAAACGTAACTTTCGTTTCTCAGGTAGCTCATCTGATGCTTTCCTTACCTTGTTAGTAGGTTAGAGACAGTGATAAGGTTGGCTACTTATTTTACTTTTAATTTCATTTGAATTAGCTTAGCAAAGATAAAGTAAAGAAGATCCTGCAATTTATGGAAGTAAAGCAGAATAAAATCCAGCAAGATCAGTAATATGTCAATTAATTATATTTGCCACATTCCCATGTAAATATCTGTCTTTGGAGGATGTGTTTTTTAGCACCCCTAGTTCTCTCATTTTTATTCCAAATACAATTTATAATTTGAATCACAGGGCTATTTTTATTTCTATGGTTAAGGATTTTCTCAAGTAGCAACTTTAACTGCTATACTTTCCTGTCTTAAAAGGCAGAACTCTTCTAGTCTAAAAAAACCTCATTTGTTGAAATGGGGGACCTATTGTTTGAACCCCTTAGGGGCTTTTAAAAACAAAAATGTCTTTTTTTGCACTTTATGAAACAAAGTACCCTATATTTTGTGGATGTACAGCTACATTTCTCATGTAAGTTTGCGTAGTTTTAACACAAACATTTATTTTTCATATTGCACCAGTACAGTTAATGAGCAACCTGTACTTGTGTGCTTGTTTGTTCTGTCTAAAATGTTTATTTTGGAATAAAGAGGTTAATATAAAAAATATTTTTTGTCCGATTCATCGATTAATCGAAAAAATAATCGGCAGATTCATCGATTTTTAAAATAATCGTTAGTTGCAGCCCTAGTATCAGGTGAGATTCTATGGGAGAAGTATCCTGCCATAATGCAAGAGCGCATAATTTCAATTTGAGAAAAGAATTTCATCTTCTTGCACTCAAAACTTATAATGCTCACACTCAAAACATGCGCTCTCTCTCAAATATTTTCTCTTCTCTCTCACATCTTTGTTTCTTCTCTCAGATTTAATGCTTCTTGCACAGTTATTTTCTCCTCTCGGTTGCCTCCTTCTCTTCGCGCACAAACCGCGCTCTGCTCGAGTCTCAGTTATGCTTGCAAACCCATAGGCTCTGCTTGCGGATTTTTTTTGCTCTCTCTCAGATTGGATCGGATCGTCGCCTAGCAACCTTTCCAGCCAATAGAACGACAGCCTTGGAAAGGGTGCGCTTGTCTAACTCTACTGAGTGTGCCTGTGATAAACCTTACCAACAATAAATTGGCCTTTTAATTTAAAAGCTATTAAAATAAGAAGCTGAAAAACAACAACAATCAGGAATCAGGAAAATAAAAAAAGGAAATAATAAAGGGCGATTCAAGAATCACCAATGAAAAGTCAGTTAATTTCTACTTTTTTTTTTTTTTTTTTCTGACGAGCAACTCTGAGGTGGTAGTTTTCTGTTCACATCACGTCACCCCTGAAAATGCATAGCTTTTAAATTAAAAACATGGGCACATGTTTTTAATTTAAAAGCAATGCGTACCGGGCAAATGCCCATTCATTTATTTTTTTCGCTGGACTGTCCTGAACTGAGCTAGCCTGGCAAGTCAGACTGACTTAAACTGGGCATGAGTCAGTCTCGTACTACTCAAATGGTCTAAAAAAAATCTGGACCAATCACATTGTGAGAGGCAGGAGTTTAGACTTGCACCAGAATTACCTATAATACAACAGTGTTTTAGGTACTCAATGAGGTACTAAGTAAGGTAGAATCGTCATAAAGTCATGCTTCTAAAACACATCTAAATGAAATATTAACTTTAAACAGAAGGGGGTAGAAGCATAATATGTCTATCAGAATGTTTATATTGGATACTTTAGATACAGGTGGAAATATTCTGATAATAATTTTTTTGGCCGATATCAGACTGATTATCAATAATGGATTGTTGCGTCACAACAGCTGTTATACTTTCACTTTAATGTGAATACCATCTTCACCCAGTAGTGAAGAGGGTAGGTGAGCTGCTTCGTCTTCCATCCCATAACAAATAAAAATGCAGGGATTTAGCTTCATTCTGGGCTAGAATAAAATGCATATGCGGACTGGCCATAGGGCCGTAGGCGCACCTTTCAGAGAGACAGGCCACGCCACTTAGGTCATTAGCATATTAGGAGGGAAAGACGATTGGTTTAATGCAATTAACACCTGCCCCAACAGTCCATATCAACCCTACAGACAGCAGAGTGTGGAGGAAGGGGCGTGAATTTATCGTGCCATGAGTTCCACTCTTAGTCAAAAGTATTGATGATTATTCAAAAGTGGAACATACGATAACTGAAATAAATACGTTTTTACTTAGCCTTTCAATTTGAGCATCTGATTTTGATAAATGGATGATTTCCATAAAAAAACAAAAACAAAACATAAGTATCAAAATAAATTCAATATAAAATCATATTATAAACCTGAATTTATAAAACTAGTGTTCCTCCTAATAACTCCACAATAATCAATTTTAAACTTGATGAATTGGGAACAAAATGCAGAACAAAAAGTATATTCAGAGTGACTTAATTAATTCATCAAAACACCTGAGCTGCTTTGATGAGCTTCGAAAGCTCAGTGTGAAAACCAGCCGATACCAGGCTGTTCTCTACATCCAGGCTGTTCCTCTGCTTGGTTTGGATGTGGGTCACAGCTGAAGGTGAACTAAAAACTTACATTTTGGTTAATAAAAGCTTGTTTAATTTTTCAGTTGGGTCCTCAGAAAGCAGAAAAAAGATCCCAGCCCTATTTTATTTTACTACCTAAGAAATCAGTCAAGTTAGTCAGTCAAGTAGCCTGACCAGGGTGGCCCTGGTAAAACACCTCTAATGCCGCGATACCGAACATCAAAACATAACAGATATATATATATATATATATATATATATATATATATATATATATATATATATATATATATATATTGTTTTTATTATTATTAATTATTGCTTGTGTTCTCCACCTTTCTAATGCCACAGAGGGAAACTGACATTAAAACAAAATTTAAAACTCACTTGAATTAGTTTGGCTATTTAGTGTATTTAGATAAAATTAAAGGATAAATTCCGTAAAAATTCAAAAAAATCCACTGGACTTGGTTTCCAAGATTTGAAGATGTTTCGCCACCTCTCCAGGAAGCTTTCTCAATTCAATTGTCTGTATCCGCAGTTAGTTTGAGTCTTTATATAGCCAGGCCTTGTATTGCTTGGAAACATGCAAATGGTAACCGATAAGTGGGTCGTTTGGTTCCATTGTTAGCCTGTAATATCTGAAACCTGTCTATGATTCTGAAGGTCGGTCGTTAAAGGGGGGGATTGTCGCTAAAGGGGGGGGTTGTCTCCTGTAATACCTGAAACCTGTCTATAATTGGGGGGTAGGTAAATAAGGAGGTATTGTTCACCGACTGGAGCGGGTAGGTGCTTTGTTCCTGTGTGATGGGGTGGGGGGTGTGGTGATATCTGGAAGGGATCATCTCTATAACTGAACTGGAAGTTTTTGGAAGCTGGAATCTGAGTCCACCACTCAGATTCCAGCTTCCAAAAACTTACAATGACTATGACCTGGATGACTGAGAATCTTCATCGGCATATTAAAGGATAAAGCAGCTCTGATATTTTTGCACCCCAGACTGTAATGCTGCTTATATTTCTACATTGCATCACTATGTCACACCTATCCAGCATCATGTTCTACTCTTATGTACCGGGAGGTTATGGCTCCATCTTCACCTATTGACTGCAATGATACTCAGGTAGCCTGATGTTTTAAAGGATGTTGAATTGATGGTAAGATTTTCTTCCCCACAGTTACACAGCTCAAAGTTCAATCTTGAGTCACGAGAGAGTGGATCCATGCTTTGATGTTGTTTATACTCAGTTCTGACCCACACATCTCACTGTAGCACAAATTAAGACATTTTTCTGAAAAGCTACATTTCAGTATTGGCAAGGTCGTGTTAATTGTTGCTGCAATTTCCCCTTTTAAGATGACAGAAGTCATGTAAGAAGTAAAGATCATTCATGAACGAGCTTGTCCAGAACACAGCCGCTGGGATCATCAGTAGAATTTCCCTGTCGTTAAATTTCCTCACTGCCTACCTATAAAATATTCTCTTCCTCACCTTCAAAGCTCTCAGTAGCTTTTCACCTACCTCAAAGTCCTTGCTCTTCCTTATCTGTTTTTCTTCTCACAACCCCTACATTCTTAACCGCTGTGAGGTCAAGATCCTTCTCTCATACAGCTCTGCAACTCTCAACAGTACATCTGTCATTATCATCCTCTATCTCCCTTCATGTCCCCTTCTTTTCAAACTTACTTTTTCTTTTTAAGTAATCATCAATTATTCTAATAACTGCAGATTTAATTTTCTGCTACATTGTTTATCTCTTTGTGTTAATTGTTCGATAACCTTGAGGGATTTCAAAGGTGACTTCAAATTAAATATATTATTACAAGCAGTGGCACCCAGAGTGTTTTGCTGCTCATCGACTAAGAGGTGTTTTCAGAAACGGTATTCTGCACATCTTTGTTAAGAGAAATTATTATTTCAGCAACTCTATTTATTATCTCGACCGAGACTTTTCTCCTGGAGGCTTAAGCATCAATGAGGTCTTTTCATCCACACAACTGCTGCTCACCAGATATTTTTTTTTTCTTTTACTGACCTTTCTCTTTAAAACCAACACATCCCAGCTGATACACAACACCTGTACTTCAATAAATAAAAAACTGCTAAGTATAAATATGCATCTTTGGCTTGTTTTCCATCCTTTCAGACTTTAATGGTAGATTTCAATGTATAAATCCGTTATCCTACGCTGACAGACCCCTCACTATGCATCCATGTTTCAGAGAAAACCCCAAGCAGCTTCCTTTTAGAAGCATCCCTTTTCTTTCCAAGATGCATGGTGACAGAAATTAATCCTCCCATCATTGTACTGGAAGTTTTTTGAACACTTGGAGTTTAACATTTGTGCAATACCAGGATGACATAAAATATTCCTGTACACGTATGAAGGAATATTGCTGTTCATATAGGTAGATGAAATATCACATTCAAGAAGTTCTTTCATCAATTACATTCCCTGACTTCTCAGAATAATTACGACATGACAACTACTGAGGAAATGAGTGTAATCGCTACATCAAACCTCTAATGAACTCCATTGGTATTGTCTGTGTAAGCAGCTGCTTTTACTTACATATTTTTAATAAAATGACTTAAGGTGGGGCAATAAGAATCTATGCCAGACATACTAAACATGTTGGCTTAAGGTGGTGGTTCTGAGCCCTGCTGCTAGGGGACGCCTCACCTACATATTTTAGATGACTTAAATGAATGGGTGATTAATGGTTTCTGCTGCACTTCATCGTATGCAGAGAAGAAATAATTTTAATCAAGTATGCTGGAACAGAGACATCTAAAACATGCAGGGCACAGGTCTCCGAGGACAGTTTAATAACTGATTATGAGATGCTACAGAAACTGTGAGAGATTCTGGGCTTGCATAAAGGAACAAAAGTAATACTCCTTAGACATGCAACACACTGCTTAACAACTGTCTGAAAAATGGCTACTACGGTTTACTCTGTCTTACAAGAAAGACAATTAAAACTTTATTTTGACATTTCTGGTAGCAAAAAAAGTAAAAACGCTCCCCATCATCCTTACAGTAAAACATGTTTAAATTATAGTTATCAAAATACACACAGCGTGACTGCCCAGCAGGCATTGGCTGGCTGGTAATGAAACCAGATAGTCCCAGGTAAACTTTTTGGTTTCAACTGATTTAATTTTTTCATTTCTGATTCTCATATACAGGCTTCAGGACACATATGACTTTTACAAAATGTTTAAATTGTGAATTTTGCATTATATGGGACCTTTAACCGCTGTTTCTTGGATTCCCTACTGTAAGTTTTTCTTGATATTATCAAAATAGCTGCATTTGGACTCCTCACAAACTACACCGCATCACAAAGCTGGTTTTAGTTTAGACAGATTCAGAGATGCACAGACTAGAAACCCACTCAAATTTGAAGCAACTCATGCATGATTCAGAACCCAGAAAGAAAAGGATTTGTTACAAAACCTTTGATATTTAAATCTGTGTTAACATTAAAGCAAGACACTGGCTTTTTATCCCATATGCCTCAATCTGCTCAGCATCACCAAGAGAACTTTTCAAGAGTGTTTTCTTCATCTCCAGTTCTGCTACGGTAATCAAGAGAGGGAAATTACCCAAAAACCTAGGCCAGATAAAACCGCCACTTACTCCCTTTTCTAGAGTCTTATGGGCCTGGGAAGTGACATGTTTAGAACCAGGGATAAAAAAATCCAGTCCTGTTTATTAAAATATATTTCAATAATATTTCAAAAGTAAATTCAATCAAAATTAAATAAACTATAAATCCATTACAAAATAAATATAATTAAGTAATCAATAACTTTTTGAATAAATAAAAATATTGTGCAATGAGATCAAAATTATTTTGACATTTGATGGAGTATTTATTGACATTTTATCAATAGCAATATTTATTAATTTATTTAATTCTGAATGAAACAGATCTTTGTAGGAAAAAAGGTATTACATTTTCTGAAACAGTCGAGTTCTATGCTGAGATTTAAGGTATCAAAAATTAGAAATCCAGGCCATCATAATGTGGAGAATTTGTTATGAGTTGTGAGGCCTTTCTGACTGTAAGGGCTCTGAGTAAACTCCTAATGCTATAACTAAAGAGAAATTAGGAACTGATTTTAGGACTTGTTTATTCATTTGTAATGAATAAATAAACATGTTTTTTTTTCAGTGTACTGATGTACTAATTAGAACTTGGTCAGTCTTCAAATGGGTCTTCACTCTGAATAGCTAGTAGGAGCTCTTGAGGATTCATCCAAAATTCTATTGAAGCTTTTAATCAGTTTCCCCTCCAACTGAGATGCTAATTCATCTTGTCCTCTTTGTGATAGGCGATGTCCAGCAGAATCAATATGAAACAGGCTAATTTATGCATATTGGACAACATCACTGACTTTTCCAGTAGTTAAAAGTAGGATGAGAAACTTTGCTTTGTCCTTGGGGTGTTTATCTTGTATTCATAAATTAAACTGTACCAGCAGGTGGTCATAACAAAGTACAGGCTAAGTTTTTTTTTCAAACAGGTATAATACACATTTTGGTCAATAATTAGGGAGATTATTGTCTTATGGAGTTATTTTTCAATTGACTTTTACTGTTGAAGTTAAACTGCTTACTGAGGTATCATTAGTTTAAGGTTGTGGTCCAATTATTTTATTTGTTTTACAAATGTTTTTTGCTTTTATTCTGTTTATTTTTTCTTCTATTTTATTATTTAATTCATGTAAAGCACTTTGAATTGTCCATGTACTGAATTGTCCTTTACAAATAAACTTGCGTTGCCTAACAACTACTAAAGCTAAGTTTAAACTGCAGGCCTTGATGCTCAAATCCGATTTTTTTTTGGAGAAATCAGTTTTTTTGCATTGCCGTTCACATTTGCAAATATAGGAGATTTGTATGTGATCTTCTGTGTGAACTGCATTCATACAGCTTAAGTGTCCCGCATGCGCAGTAGAGGACGCAATGATGTCACAGGCCAGCGTGCTCTGTGTTTACGGAATTAAACATGGATGTAGTGCTGGAGAACATCTAGAGATCTTTCCAAACCTTAAAACCTCAATCTTTTCAAGATGGTTAAAAAAATACTGCCCCCTGCATCATCGTCCGCCATGGTTGTTGTATTTCTTGCTGCTTCTGTGTAGCAAGAAGCAGAATAGTGACCTATGTCATTTACCAATAGTGTTCAGGTGGGATGAATGTGGCCTGGCATCTCAGACACAAGTGTATATATATATATATATATATATATATATTAGGCGTGTCCCGATCCGATCCACGTATCGGATCGGGACGCCGATATTGGCAAAAAAATGCGTATCGGCAAAGCATGTAAAATGCCGATCCAG
The DNA here is from genome assembly GCF_000732505.1 of Cyprinodon variegatus. Classification (NCBI taxonomy): domain Eukaryota; kingdom Metazoa; phylum Chordata; class Actinopteri; order Cyprinodontiformes; family Cyprinodontidae; genus Cyprinodon; species Cyprinodon variegatus. The sequence goes on from NW_015150802.1 coordinate 181,246, forward strand.
TTTTTAAAAAAAAATCCGGTCCGTATTTTCCAGTTTCGCCGATTGAAACGATCCATTCCACTATTTTGCGCCAGTGTTTCCCTGTTTTGCATTTTTATTAAAACTTACAGTAATACTTGCACCTTTAACTGTTTACGGTTTTACTGTTCACTGTGCAATTTCAGATTGCTATTCATAATTTTGTCCAGTTTGTGTTTATCTCTTAATAAACAGGTAAGTTTGTTGTTACCAAGCATTGTGTTTTATTCAATCTCACCTAATTTAGCTGGCTAGATGTTATCAAGAGTACTAAAACCCTTTTCAACATGAGTCTTACAACTAAGGCTAAATACTTTAACTTAAACTTAAATACATGCTCGGATAGGTTGGTATCGGCCAGTATCGGTATCGGATCGGAAGTCCAAAAACAATATCGGTATCGGATCGGAAGTGCAAAAACCTGGATCGGGACATCTCTAATATATATATATAAATATTCATATTAAAGATAGAAATATAAATAGCCCAAACCAACAATCTATCCAAATTAAGTAAAGTTTAATGCTTTAATATTGCCTAAAATATAAAAAAAAATTATTATTTCCAATTGTTACTTATGTTCCATTGGGATTAATCCTAAAAATTATGGGACAATTATATATTGAATCTCTACATTTGCAGAATTTGCATTAAAAGAGTATTACAGGTAATCCCTAACGATGTGAAACATTTAGCTAATGTTTGGTAACAGTGATTCCTTACACCACCTTTGCCCTCTAGAATAATGATAACATCTCATGATTCAGAACGTAGCTGTGCTTCAAAGGAGTTAGGAGGCTGCACACACATCCATGATAATGCAGTAATGGTGTGAAATTCAAATCTCTCATTGCACAATACCAGTCACTCCATTAAGTGTGATTATAGCATAAGTGATAAAAGGATAAAGTCCCTGGAGGAGACAACGGGTGAGTATCTCACTAATAAAAGTATTCAGTTATTCAAAAGCTGTAAAAATTAAGGGGAAAAATAAGAAACCAGTTAGTCACTAACCAATTTTACAAATTTCTAACTTGCATGAAAATCCATGTCACTCAGAAATCTTCCCAATATATTACATTCCAAATAAATAAATAAATCAGCTTTGATCAATACATAGCTGTTTCAATATTTTTTTTTAATCTGTCGATGCTAAAGTTATGATCATTTTTATTGTCAATGACAATAACCACACTATTGTGCTTTGAGGAGCGAGTTTCTGAGAACATGAAGTAAAAATACTCTGTAACAGGTACTTAAACAGTATCATGCTGCACTTAACCCAAAATAGACCAATCTACTGTATCTTGCACACATTTCTAAAATCCTTCATTAATATTACATTTCAAAGACGAGTTTCTATAAGCATGAAGGAATGATGATAAATGGCAACTGCACACTCACACTAAGAATGTAATTTCAACTGAATGTGATGTTTAAAGGAGAATTACAGCCCTACTTCATCTTAGAAAGTGAAAGTTTCTTGGTCTAATGCGTTGAATTCAACATAATGTGTATGCAGAATGACATAGTGGGAAAATAATCACTTTTTATAAAGCAAAGTCTCTGTGATGATCATAAACACTAATCAATGCAGGGCTCAAATTTGTGACCTTTTTGTTTCGGCTCATTTGGTTCTCATCTGCACCCCTATTTTTCATCCTGACGCGTTCTCATAAAATGAAAGAGGGGCTGATGTACTTATTGCACATTCCACGCTGCAGTCAGCTTGCTACATTTACCATAAAGCTCTGTGAAAATGTGTTGCCCAATTTTTTGCATTTCCTATAGGTACCAGAATACTGAAGACATTTTAATTATAAGAGAAAATAACCAGAGTAAACAGAAAATGACCCATAATGACCCCCAATATGTTTTTTTTTTTTTTTTTAAAGATGATTTCAATTTCACAAGTCACAGACCAGGGTTTGGTTATTGCCTGGCCTTTGGATATGAAACATTACTTAGTTGGAACAACGGTCCTCTCTAACAACAGTCCTAGTGGTTGTTCATTCAATGTGTTTTTGTGTAGCTTTTAGATGCAACTCGTCTGTAATCGATCTAAATGAAATAACAAAATTCCCACAAAATTTCAGCAGCATGTCATTTATTTCTGTGTAAGCCTGTAAACATTTTGATAATTTCATTCACATATTCTCTCGAGGAACTGGACTTTTCGGACTCCTCATCTAAAACATACATGACCTCTGAGGTCATGACATTTGAGGACAGAAATGGACCAGACTAGCTTATCTAAACAAAAACAACAGGAACACAAATGTGGATGTAAATAAGGTTAAGAAGTCAGACTAAAAGTATTACCTAATGCTGTGATTGATATCGTTAAAAAGTTACCATGAACTATATATTTCTTCTTACATTTATTTCATTAAAAAAATTAATGAATGAAGAAGAATCAAGAGCTAGTTCCTGGTGGGGAAATTAGTTAGTTTAGAATATATTGGTTTATTACAAAAATTAATTCAAATTTAATCCATGTTAGTTAAAATTATTTGCACAGAGCAGACTGGAACGAAACTGTATACTCATAACAGATACACAAAACTGAACTATGGATAAGAGAGCTAATGTGCATAAATTCTAATAAGCTAAGAAACATAATATTTTGTTCTACTAAATGAAGTTGCTTTTTTCTTTTAAAAGCTATGAACAATTCCCCTGCAATGTATATTTACTTCTATCCTCAAACACAATGGCCTTTTGGATACAAGTATTCCAGTTGGAGTTAGATTTATGGGTTCATTTGGCAATTGTGCTGCAGCTCTGCAGTCAGCAATATGATGCCACCGCAGAAAATTGATGCACCTGCATTTCACTAGTTCCTCCAAGAAACTTTTTTTTTTAAAACACTTATAGCTGACAGCACTGTGGAACCTGTAGCCTGTAGTGTAACATAATAAGTATTATGAAGCTTATGTTTTGGAAGGTGAAATAGTCATTTGTGATTGCATTCTGTTTAGTTTCAGGTATTTAGACAGTTATGCTATTCATAAACTATCCATCCCACAGGATGCTGTTTAATGATATCATATAAAATTAGAATGAATAACTGGGAGTAAGCCGTTTCCTGGTGGCTGATAAGGTCTTTGAAGTATCTTCTTCTGTAATGAGCACTTCCTGTTGCATCACATTGCAAAAGCTCTGCATATCGATTATTCTATTGATTGGTGTTGACATTATAGACTCAACAAATATTTCTGTCTTTATCTCTGCCTCAAAGAGCAGCTCTGCTGGCAGCTGTGCAGATAATAGGACTCTTGAGCTGCACAAAGGGAAGGTAAAGTTGTTTTTTGTGCTTGTTTATCAAAGTTGTCTGTTATTTTTATATTTTTAGTGGTGGCATCACTAAGAGTTGATTGTGTGAGGTTGTGCAGGAATTGTTTCAGAAATAGTTAGCTCACAACTTCAGCTATTACAGCTAGAAACCACTCAATATGGTTGGAATCTTGTCGTCATGATGGACTCAGACTGAACCTTCAGAGGCACATAAAGGTAGTTACCAGGTCCGCCTTTTATCACCTGAAGAACATTTCCAGGATTAAAGGATTAATGTTCAATTAATGTTCAATAATAATCTTTAGTAGAATTGGTTTGTGCAACAGTGTCTTCATAGGTTTGTCTAAATAGTCTGTGGGAAAGCTGCAGCTTATCCAAAACGCTGCTTCTCGTTGTTAGGTTCAAATGTCAATGATGTAACCGGAATTACTCCTCTCTGAAGACACACACCTCCGGTGGAGTTCATAAAAACAAGCACTTCCCATTCAACTTCCTGTTGCCGGCAGCCCACAGCTGCTTAAGGCTAGATTCCAAGCACTTCAAAATTGAAGGTTACACTATGTAGACACCAAAATCCCTCCAGAGACGTCTGTGCTTGCTGGACTGAGCCAGATTACCTTTCTTACAATTCAGAAGGAGATGATCGTATTTTTATTTTTTTTTTCCTGCGATTCAAATCGGATCGGAGAGGAGAGATGCTTGTAGCATTGACAGTCTCAAGCGCTGTATATTGGCCTGATAAATTATTTAAAATAGCTCACATGCATCACCAAGTCTGCAGTGTGCCTTTAAATAAGGTAAGTATTTATACTTGATGTTACTTGACACTCTAACAATCATGATGCAACAGACCTATTTTTTTTTTTTTTACTTTATTGATGTCACATTAGAGAAATGTGTCATAATCCTGGCACTGATGGTTGGGTTTTTTCCTCTGCTCCTGCTCACCTGCCTAATTGGCCCTGTGGCTGATTACTGCCAATCTGATCCACCTGGTCCCTGCAGCTATTTAGGCTGTTTGCTTTCCTGCCATCAGTGTCAGATTATTCAACCTGTCTCTGTGTGAGTTACTCAGCTATCAAGTAAGTGTTTTGTTCAGTGGAA
>NW_015150802.1:189636-204397 GCF_000732505.1 Cyprinodon variegatus
ATTCTTGTCACTGACCTGAGTTTCCTGTCTCAGCAGAGAATCAGAGAACCCGCTCTGAGGAGTTTCCATCGTCCTCTTTCAGTTATTTTTGAAATAAACCTGTGTTGAAACATTCTGTTGTCTGCTGAATATTGGGTCCAACTTTCAGTTCCCGTTACAAAATGTACCTCTGCACTTAACCAATCCCTTTGGGGAGCAGTGAGCTGCCAACGTGGGGCACCCAGGGAGCAGTGTGGGGTTAAGGGTGTCGCTCAGAGAGCCAGAGTGACAGTCTGTGGGAATAAAGCTTGAACTCAAAACCTCAGGATTCCAAGTTCTATGCCCTAAACCACTAGGCTGCCACTCCCCTATCATGCTGACACTCAATCAGGTTGTATGAAATGTCCATGTACAAGACTCAATGTATGCCTTTTCTATAGATCCAACAGGGAGCTTCAGGATTTACGGTAATAACACATTTTTTTATAAATAAATAAAAAACATACAAACACAAAAACAAAACAAAAAAAAAAGCCAAAAAAGAGAAGATAAAAAAGGTATGTTAAGAGGCTCGGATCTGATTCTAAAAGCCCTCATGTGGAAATGCTCACAAAATAAGAGCAGCCGGTGGCCCCATGTAAGCTAAATGAGAGGACACAGACAGGCCTGTGCTGGTCCTGAACTCTGACATATTCCTTGTGCACAAAGGTCTTGCTGACAAAGAGGTGCCGATCAAATTAATATAAAAAAAGCTGGGAACACATTAAGGACACAATTATCCAACCCTCCGAATAGGAAACTAAAAGCTGTCACAAAAATAAAGGGAGAAAGTTGACTGGCTTAGATTACTCTAATTTGTGTCTTTGCAGATAGGAGCTACATTCTTTTTCTGCAAAGAAAAAAATCATATTTTGCTTTTTTTGCCATGTGTATGCATTATGCATTATTTTTTAAATAGAGGCAGAATTATTCAGGCAATGCATGTTTGCAACAACATAATATTTTGAAAAATGCAAAACAAAGTCTAGAAAGTAGAATGCTTTTTCAGTATTTAGTTGGTTTGGCTGGTTGAGAGATCAGCACCGTATATCCGCTTTGTGGCAAAATGTGGCATTAAAAATATTTATACTGGACAATGGCTCCCACATAAACTTGCACCTTGCAATGTATTTTGATGTATAGTTTTATTCAAGCTAAAGGCTTAACCGGTTTTCTATATATACAAGATAATTTTCTACCAGCAGTGAAACACTTTGCAGAATCATCAGGAGTGGCATGACATTATGGAGTGTCTGGATCCCAACACCAATTCCATATATCCACCATAAGGACTGAAACATATCAATAATTTGCGCCTAATAAAAAAAAAAGAAAAAAAACTCCAGCTGTAAGAGTGAAAAATGAATATCCAAATTAAATATGAAGTATTAGAATGAATATTCTATTTTGATATCTAAAGCATGAAGGGTTGCTACGAGCCTAATTACTTAAATAATAATTGAAGGCTGTATCTGAATCCAAAGATGAAAAAAAAAGAGTTTTGGTTATTTTCGGTCAGAGTTAAAATATATTCACTTCCAAATGAAATGCAGGGAAATTTTTAAATGAACTAAAAGTCCTGAGAAGTTGAGATATTATATTTCATCACAGAAGAATTTCCTTAAAAATGCTTCACTCATATCCCAGTTGGTGCAAATCTATGTTTAGGTTACAGTGTCTCATTTTCTGTCAACAGTCTTGTTAAAAAAGACGGCAACCATTAATGTGATTCTACGCTTTGATAAAGTGTGAAGGACAAATTATCTCAATTTTATTTAGTCCCTTTGAACTTTGGCTTCAAAGCAGATTAATAATCTAATAATTGGAAAAGTAATAACATTCTCATTTGGAGACTCAGAACCAGAGAGAAAAAAAATGTGTAGGAACACTGTTTTGTAGTTGCCACACAGTGAAATTTAATTCAAACAGAAATGTGTTGTGTTGTGATGTAATGCTTAAAAACATCCACACATCCAATCATTTTTCGAGTTTGCACTAGTTTATATATTAATACAAAGTCTTCAAAGGACGAGTACACATTAAGTGAGAAAAAATAAGTCCAACTCTAGATTTATCAAAAGAGCACACACACTAATATTGAGCAACTGGTATTCCCTATATGTTTTAGCGCACCAGCCTGGAATCACAAACTAAAAAGATCTGGCTCTTAATCTACAATCTAGCTACTCTCAACATGAGGCCATCAGAAATAATTTGCTTCCTGTGATGCCAAACTCATGCAATTACATACTTGAAAGGACTGTTAATAGGAGCAGGGTAAAATCGATTAAAAATAAAATGTTAATTTAGCCCGATCGCTTTCTTTTTATGTCTACCTTGTGTTTCATCAGTGTAAAAAAACACAGAATTAAGTTAAAAATGCTTCAGCATTGCCCCTCTATGCCTTTCTTGTTGTAATACAGTTTGATGGAAGATATCACAAACTTGTGTGTTGCAGTTGCACTTATACCAGTATTTCTTAACTGTGGTTCTCATGGCTAACTGTCCTACACGTCTTAGATGTCTCCACACACCTTACTTGAATGTAAGGTGATTAAAAGGCTTTTGCAGCATTTAATGGCTGCTGATGAGATAATATAATTATTAAAATTAGGTGTTCTTAAGTACAGACACATTTTAAACATGATGGACTGTAGGCCCTGAGGACCAGGTTTAAGACAACTTGCTCTATACAACACATGTGTGAAACTGCTACAAAAGTGACCCACATACCACATTAGACTAATGATATAATCTAATTTGATGTTACTTTAAGCAGATTCTCTAACACTCTTCTCGACATTCCCAAATATATATAACTTTTATGTGCTCTCCTTTGTGAACTACATTCATACAACTTCAGTGCCCTGCATGTGCAGTAGAGGATGCAGTGATGTAGCAGGTAGCGAGCTTGCTCTTTGTTTACCGAAACAAACATAGATGGTAGTGCTGGAGCGTATCCAGCGATCTTTCAATTATTTTCCAACCAGAGCCGTTGCATTAAAAAAGCAATTTCTTCGAGGAGATCAATTCTGGTCCACAATCTGGCGTCTCAGGAGGGGGAAGCAGTGCAGTACCAACACTATTTATAGCGGTGGTGGTGTGCTACTGACCTCAACTCGGCACGTTATGTGTCGGTGGGTGGAATACTTCGAAGACCTCCCCAATCCCACCAACATTTCTTCCATTGAGGAAGCAGTGCCTGGGGGCTTGAGTTCTCCCATCTCTGGTGCTGAGGTCACTGAGGTGGTTTAAAAGCTCCTCAGTGACAAGACTCCAGCGGTGGATGAGATTTGCCCTGAGTACTTAAGGCTATGGATGTTGTGGGGCTGTGTAGTTTTCATCTTGACGGTGGAACACTGGATGAGCTCAATACCCTCAGCAGGATCCTGGAGGGCACATGGGAGTTTGCCCAACCAATCTACATGTGTTTTGTGGATCTGTAGAAGGCATTCGACTGTGTCCTGCGGGGAGGGTTCTGCGGGGGTACCCCTGGAGTACGGAGTACCGGGCCCTTTAATAAAGGCTGTTAGGTCTCTGTATGACCGGTGTCATAGCCTGGTCCTTATTGCTGACAGTAACTCAGAATTGTTTCCAGTGAGGATTGGACTCCGCCAAGGTTGCACTTTGTCACAGATTCTATACATAACTTTTATGGATAGAATTTCTAGGCGCAGCCAAGGTGTTGAGTGGATCACATCTTTGTTATTCGCAGATGATGTGGTCTTATTGGCATCATCAGGGTGTGATCTACATCTCTCATTGGACCAGTTCGCAGCCGAGTGTCAAGCGGCAGGGATGAGGATCAGTGCCTCCAAATCCGAGACCATGGTCTTGAGCCGGAAAAGGGTAGAGTGCCTTCTTCACGTTGGGGAGGAAGTACTGCCTCTAGTGGAGGTTTGTGTATCTTGGGGTCTAGTTCACGAATTAGGGAAAGATGGAGCGCAAAATTGACAGGCAGATTGGTGCGGTGTCTGCTGTGAAGCAAGAGCCATACTGGTCTGTTGTGGTGAAGAGAGAGCTGAGCCAAAAAGCAAAGCTTTCAATTTACCGGTTTATCTACGTTTTTACCCTCATCTGTGGTCATGAGCTTTAGGTCATGACCGAAAGCGAGCGAAACGAGTTTTCTCCATAGTGTGTCTGGGCTCTCCCCTCGAGATAGGGTGAGGAGCCCAGTCATCCAGGGAGGACTCAGAGAAGATCCGCTGCTCCTCCAATAGAAATAGTTTAACTTTGCAAATACAATTAAAAGTAGCTGTGTTGGTCATATTGGAAGATGCTTGTTTTTTCATCAACATGGGGGTGTACTCTTGATGCCTATTACTTGAATGCCTATTACTTGAATCCCCCCCCCCCCCCCAAAAGGAAATAATTAAACATATCTGAGAAACGTATCTAATTTTTTCTATTTTCTCTGGAATTTAGACATGACAAAAGTCAACAGCCATGAAAGCAAAGTGGTAGAAAAAGATTAATGTCAATGAATATGGATTAATTCAGGCCCCACACCCCATGCCCCTAAAATAATACATACATAAATAAGCATATTATTTTCAATAATTTATTGGGACATTTGGAGGCATCTTCCCAGATTATTTACAATGTAGACATTTCTTAAGGAAATGTAATAATATCCTTTTAAAAGAATTGTTAAGGACATTTGCTTCCTTGTGTTACCAATATGTAACTGGATTGTTTTCTGTTTAGCAGTGAAGTCCTCTCTCAGCAAGTGACATTGGTACATTGTGTTTAGATGATGATGATTATAATTATTATTATCATCAGAACACTGAGGATGAAGTGCTGGAAAACCGCTCTCCCTCCTTGGCTTCTTCTCCTTGCTTCTTTTGAAAACCTGCACACAAGTGCAACAGTTAGACAACAAAATAGCAACAATTCCCAAACTCAAATTTTTATATTGCCTAAAGGTGGGTTTGACCTGGATAATTTACAGAGTTGTTAATTTATCTTCTGAATAATAGATAAAGTACTGTCATGCTATGGACTGACAACTAGTGATATTGGTCAAAATCACACAGACTTTGGCTTAAATATAATGAATAGGATTTTAATTCTTACCCGTTGAAGGTAATTCTGATATCCTCTAATATGGCGAGGCGTCCACATATTGATATCCATGGTTCCTAGGAAAGGTAAGCTCCAGAGTTTGAAAAGTAAAAAAAAAAGTTTGAAAAACCGTAAAATAAAGTATTAAACTCTTATTCCAAGATGAACATTTCCCCTCGTATGGAAAAAAAAACTAATCAGAAGGTTATTAAATAGGTAACCTCTCTTATCACAACACAGAAGAACACTGACCCTTTCCAAGCCTTTTGTATCCACCTCACAGACTGATATGATGCCACACATTTTGATTGTTTTGTGTCTTTTTCTTTAAATATAAAATTGCAGCAGATGCCTGGTGATGTGTGATATTTATCCAATCATTCTACAGAGAGCAACGAAGATAACTGTGATACTGACTGTTTGAATTTCAATGGATTTAATTCTTACTCTGCCTTTCTCCCATCCAGACGCTAATGAAAAAAACAGCTTAGTACTTTAAAAAAATCTCGACCTATGCCATCTATTATGGATTGGCAATATTAACAAACACAATTACAGTAAGCTTGGTTACCACAACATACTATAACAGCTTTATTATAGAGCATTTTAAAAACACAAACAGGAGCAAAGTGCTCTATATAAACCAATTTAAAAGCAATAATATAATACTATTAAACTAATATTAGAAATAAATAATAAATAAAACAGCCTCATATTAACATAGAAGTATATAATTGATTAAAAATGGAAAGAAATATTATGTAAAGCTAATAATTAAACAACTATAATCTTTCAAACAAATAATAGATCATATCAAAGAAAAGAGGCCTAGCTTTGAGCAAGGGAATGTCAATCCACATTCAAAAGCTACTATAGCAAAAGCATGGTTGCCACTGAGCTTGTGCTTCATTTTCGGCATACTTAAAAGTAGTTGATCAGCTGTCTTAATCAAAAACCTCCCCTCTTTACTCAGACACAGTGGAAGATCTGAGGGGAATCAGTGTGGGTGGACCAAATAAAATTATGGTACAGAGATTTAGCTGGTTTAGCCAATGTCAAAGATAAAAAAAAAGCCAGGAGCTGTACTTCTGAGGGACATATAATTGTGTTGGATGATAGTCCACTAAGACATTGAGCCATTGGAATTTTGTTAGTTCAGGCATCAAAACACAATATCAATTTGAACTTTTTCTTCTATTTCCACAGTTTTGAGTTTAAATTTCATCCAAATGAGGCACCTGAAGCACTAGCTCTGTTTCACCAAGTAGAATTGTGCTTTAAATAAATAATCTTATGTTGCCCAGTTTGTTAATCAATTTACAATTCAATTTACAAATTATTTTGTAGGAAAAACTATTTAGAAACAAGCGTTTGTTTGTCCTGATACATGCAAAAAAAATATATATATATATATAATCTAGGCACCCAAGTGCAACCTGTGCAAGATATTAGTCTCGAGAACTGTTAATAATGTTTACAGAGGTTGACTATACGAGCAGCAACACATATAGGAGGTTGTCTTGGAAGATTGTTTCAATTGCTGGATCATCTCAATTTATTTGAGCGAAAAATGTAAGCTACTTGCTTATCGTAATCATTTCTGTGCTTGAGAGAATCTGGCCAAGTAACTGCCCTTTACATTCTGCTGTGAGTGTAAATTTGACCACACAAGCAGAGAATTATTATAAACTAATTTGTCAGTTCATAATAGATGTTTACAAGCAAGGGTTAGACTGTTGGGATTAAAAGAACATTTCAATTTCTTCGAATGTCACCTTTTTTCCACACAGAGTGAAACTTTGCTTTGAAATTGGATTCAGAGATGGAGGTCAGCAGGACTTTTGTTCTGGACTTGTTTAATGGCTCCCTTTATCACTTTGGACAGTCTTTGTATTTGTGCATGTCATGGCTGGGTAGATAATGCCTAGTGACAGCAGCACATTAAACTATGCTAGTTGGTCTTGACATTTACCATCATTTTAATAGTAGCTTAATCATACTGAATATACCAACAATGGCTTTATTGTATTCTACTGACTGACAACATTTAACTCTGCTCAGTGTGCAGGCATTCATTGCATAAAATTGGGGAAAACAAACCTAGGCAGTATGGTAAAGCACTCTTTGACGATGACAATGCCTGTAGGAAGGTCACAGCAATGAAACAAGAATAGTAAACAATGCTAAGAACAATCATAAGTGGTAATTTTAATGCTGCCGTTGATTTCTTGGAGCATTTACAGGATGGTTTAGATATTTTGGAGATTGTTCCTGTAGCTACCTGCATCTTTTCTCTAACTTTTCATTTGAAGGAATGTTTTACAGTAAAGGGTCTGGCACAACCAATACACTGCTCAGAGGCAGACAGGGGTAGAGTACACACAAAAAATACTCAAGGGTGGTTAGAAAAAAAAAAAGATGTTAAGAAATGGGAATGTAAATTCTTAGCGCAGCAATACTATTAATATTTTCAATGATGTATGACATTATCATGGAATAACAATGTTTTTGTTGATATTTCAAAAATATTTTTAAACGATTTTAGGAGAGCAGGACTTAATGCCAGTCAATGCCATACCCATGTCACTATACCCCCACTGAGCATACCGATGCTGTATTATGTGTGTGCTCTATGTTTTGTGTCAACTACCATCTACCTGTGAGAGTGGGACTTTTGACTTTGAAGTCAGACTCACACAAGTAAAGTGTTGCAAAGAAAATAGGAGTGGCCAGTAAGTCAAGTTGGGATTGTCCTTTCTTACATAATTAAAGAGAATAAGATCCTCGAATTTCAGTTTTAAATATTGTGTACATTTGCTATTAAATATGATATAATATTACATATAATGACATTACATTAAATATTAATATATTTTTGGATTTATTATTACTAAAGTTATCATTTTATATTTTAAGATACAGAGTAAATCAAATTTGATTTTAAAATGTTTCCTTATTTCTTAAGTTATCCATTTTATAGTGTTTTAACTGTTACGTTTGCAAGATAGAAGGCAAAGTAGTTCAACGATTAACTAATTCAAGTGACTTGATCATTAAATAAATTTGATTAAGGTTTTTTTCTTCAAGACTTATTTACAAACTCCCACAGGAGATTGGCTGCGAGCAGAGAGCATGCATATTCTGCACTTAAATTTGTGCTAAAATTGTGAGTATTTTAGTTGTCAATATATAAGAAAAAATTGATACTAAAATATTGATAACTTAAAGTGCTACCTGCATAGTGGTAACAGGTATGTGTGATGCTACAAGCTAAGCTATGCCTTAAGCTAGTTAAAGCTAAATACAAATGATTGAGCGCAACATGAAAGGTTGAGTAAAGCTTCTGGATTAACAATAGATTAGTTATAAATCTCGGCAATGACATAACTTTAAGCTAACTATTGGCATATATGTTAATACTGTAGATACAGATGGCCCAATAAGGGAGTTCTGTCTGTCTCAGCTCTGTCATTGACATGCTGTGGAGGAATGTAGCTCTGAAAATGAAATAATCCCTTCTACTGTGGTATGATTCTACAAATTGAAACGATCAAAGTTTGATGGCTCAGTAGGCTAAAAGCTACAAAAATAAAAAAAAATATGGCTACTAAAAGCAAATGATATCGGGGAGCTAGGATAAATCTGACTATTACAGCTAAAATACTAGGGAACCCTGCTACTGCTGCTCCTCTGTTAAAAAGATTTAATCTATTGCAAGGGGTGAGCAGGACTGCTTCTGATTTATTTGGATAGACCACTTTCAAAAACCAAATCCTTATTCATAGACTTTTTTAAAAATGTTTTATTAAAAAGCAATGTTCTGAGCATCAAATTATTATTATTACAATTTAAAGTGCATTCAATTATGTAATAATATTTCTTATTAAATCTAAATTGCATGTTCATAAATATATGTCATGAGATTACATGTGTTGTGAATTGGCGCTATATAAAATTGAATTGAAATTCAAGTTAACTACTTTAGAGCATTCCTCTTTTAGAAATAATTCTAGCAGCAAATTATTACTAGAATAATCATTTACTGAAGTAAGCGATAGCTGCAGCCCTACAATCAAGTTCTTTAAATTAAGATTTATACAATTCATTCTATTTGTACAAAGCAGCAAGATTTAAGAGTCAATAATATATAATTCCTGTCATGACATACTGTCAAAAGTACACAACCAATAAATGCCAATTTGTGAAATAAAATATTTACCTAATTAAATCCTAGCCAATTGCATCAAGTAGTTTTTCTCTGCAGGATTGTCTTATACTTTGCTTAGTCTCTCACAAGTTTCTATGACATTTAAAAATAATAACATTAATAATGTAGCTTCCAAAATGTCATATCTGGAAACACATTATAATCCTACAACTCAGCAAAGACCCCTCTTAATATGAAAATATTTTTGTTCAACAATGTTGAGAGACAATTAAGCAAAGGAGCTGATGTGACCTAATGTGACATATGAGACAGTCAGGATGCCAATGAGGAGATTTCAATAATAGAATAATGTTTTCATGTCACTTTTTACCTGTTAAAAGATGAGCTGCTGCATTCCGAACTGTTTTTAAACACTTTAGGGATGAACGATCTAGCCTGATGTATGAAAAGTTAATACGGCCCAGATGAGAGGTGATACAAACATGAACAAACTTCCTCCCTTAAGATGAGAAGGCTTCACTTTAGCAGTGAGTCACAGTTTGAATTAGCCTGACTCCAAGTATTAAACATTATATTCTAAAGATTAAACAATGCACTATGGGAGCCATTTTGAACATTATGTGTTCCTGATGGAGATTGAATGAGTCAATATTTTCCTTAGAGCCCTCAGATTGACTAATGTGTTTGTCATACCTGCATATTATATTTTCCCTGACATTTAACTCCCTTTTCTCCATGAAAACAAAAGGACATTGTTTCTCCTCTTTTCAGCTGTTAAATCCACAGGAGTGGAAACAGCAGCTTATCTTTCAGACATCTAAAGTTTGGCTTGGATGCTGTGCAACCTTTGACAAAAACCCAGTGCTGAAATACTGCTTAAAAGCCATCTAATCTAGGACCAAATGTCATTTAAGCCCACAGGCTGAACAGGTCTGCCTCATACATGTTGCCGTCGCCCCATATTAATCTTCTTTTTTTAACCGAAAGTTTCCAAAAGCACTTCCTGGAAATCTGTTAAAGGAAGCTTATTAACGACATTTTCATAACCCGGTTAAAATACATCCCTACCGAAAATGCATACAGTGAATTTAGACAAATTTGGACAAAATAAACTAATTTAAAATATGGAAGTATTTTATCTGGAAGAGCACGATCCAATATTTATATGTTTATATCTTTACTCTGGTTAGTGATGTGCAAACCCTTGCCTCTGTAGCGGTGAGAACAGACAAAATGTTTTATTTATTGAGGTTAAGATAAAAAAAATAGACCAGGTTTTCCTGCAGATTTGCCTCTAAAATTTACATTAAAACTTGATGCAAACAGAACATTAGCATGAAGTAAATCTATCTTTTCTCTTAAAAGCTTTTCATTTACTTCCTCTCTGTCTCAAATTGATCATTTTGAGGTGAAATAGTGTTTCTTCAGATATGAATGAAAAAAATAAATCCCTTTTTCTTTTATAGAGAGACAAATAAAATAAGTGGAAAACCAAATATTTGTACAAAGGTTAAAAGTTATATCGTTAATCTTAAAATATCTAAAATTTCTAATCTAAGTATATTAATTTATCTGACAAAGGGTCAGATTTAAATTTGTAAAATTGTTTTAAACAAAAATAAAAATCCTGTCACAACCCTTGAATGCACCACAGGGAAGATTAGCAGCAATATCCTATGAAAAATGCTAAAAATGCAAAAAATTGCTATGATTAATAAATTAAGTATAACAGATACAGTAATAATTCTTAGACCGTAGAAATTTGCAGGATTTGATAAACAAATATGACATCTTTCATATTTCTACAAAAGATTATGCGGCCATGCTGGCACTTTAAAAATGGGGTTGTTTTAAAATACTTTAGTTTGAGGCTGTTTCACTGAATGAAATTTATAATAAACCAGAACAACCCAGCTGCATGGCCAAACCATAGATGATACTGAAAAAATACCTGCATTCTGAGTGCTAGAAAGGTCTGAAGATGATCAGTGCCATCTCTCATCTTTTTACATGAAATGATCTAGGAAAGGGGGCAATTCGTAAAGGTGTCATTTAGGATTTCCAGCTGTGACTTTGGGAAACTCTCCCATCTGATTTCTATTTCTATCTAAATTGCTGGAAAACTGTAAATCCGACACCAATGAGGATTACATTTCTTGAATACTGAAAGAAATTCAAATAAGAATTTGTTTTCCCTGACTAATAGGTTAGAGTCTGCCACTCTAGCGCAACAAACAATCAGTCTTTGACTTATAAAACCAAAAATCAATAAAAACTTATTAGAAAGTTTGAAGCATCACTGAAGCAAAACTGTAAAAGAGGGCAAAAAACACTAATAGCAGAAGGTTACAGAAACGTCTTAAAAGTTGAATGGTGTTTGTGGCTGAAAGTAAAGGACAAAGTATCAGAAGTTTTAAGATAATTTTTGGAGAATCCCATTCATTTCTCTTGGGGCAAAAAAAAAAAAAAAGCAGTAAAACACTGAATAATTTAAAAGTTATATGAGGTATAAATACCAAAAGAGAAAAGCGCCATGTCCTGAATTAGCTGAATAATTAGAAATTTAGAATGGTTGAAATAGCACAAAGTATGCAGTAGTAGTTAAGGTCCAAAAACTGTATGAAATCAACTAGAAGAAAAAAAGAAGAAAAAAAAGGAGGATCTTGTGTGATTGTTTTACAAGCATTCACACAATAAGCAAACCAGATTATAAGTTGCAAGGACATACAAGTACACTATCTTTACATGAAAGTTCAGGAAAGCAACAAGGTCAACTTAAGTTCAGAGCATTTATTTGACAGAATATGTGAATGTGGTTTTGCAACAGATGTCAATACCCACAACAACCATATCACTCAGGGTGCTGAAAATGCTCTAAAAACATGCAATATGCCAATAGTACGGCCGCCATACTGCAGTGATCATGATACATTGCGCTTCCTTTTCTGGCAGCCTATTTTGAAAGAAAAACTGGAGTAGCTGTCACATGAAATTGTTTTATTGAGGTAAATGAATTGAGAATCTATTGCTATACAGTATTTTCATTTATAATTTGTTCAGGGGTATAGGTCACATTCCTGGCCAAAACATGCACAAAAGTGCGACTTAACTTCAGCAAAATAGAGTAATTATAAATAAGTTCACTCTTTGCATTTGCCTTCAACATTTGTTTGTTATTATTTTATTGTTTTAACCTATGATTAGTCTGTTTATATTCTCCAGGTGGTGATTAATTTGTTTTCCTTAGGTTTCTTATTTATTCCCAGTTTTGTTTTACTGTTGATTTCTAGTTATGTTCATTAAGAAGATCATTTTTCCTTGAACTATATCTCTGTTCAGTTTGGTTCATATCTTAGGTCCCACCCTCAGTCTCAGACTCATGCCTCCCGCCTAATTTCATTGCAATCTCTCATTTCTCTATGATCCATGCCAGAAAATGCTATTCATCAGTCTTTCTTGTCTGCTATAGACAGTTGTTTGGATAATCTAGTTTCAGTTTCTTTTGTACGTTTTATATTGTTTCTTTTCATTAATACCTTTAAGTCACCCAGCTGCTTCTCTCCTGTTACTCCTGTGTTTTGACTGGATATACCTACACCTCAATGGAAGAAGCAAGGGGTGGCTCTGGCCCCAAAGGATGAAACGGGCTTTGCTCAGAACTCTGAGCAGATAAATGGCTGTGAGGTCATAGTGAAAGGTAGTATGCAGACACATAACTTATGTTGTGATGGTAGGCTTTATTGCTGAGGCATTAAAATTTTGTGTATAGTTTTTTTTTCTTGTCATTATACCCATTAAAGCTTCTGGCATTCCATTTTCAATGTGGATGAGATAAGAGGGATAAGATGTTTTTGCAGAAAAAATGTCTATTTACATTGGAATTTTTGTTTCTCACTGTCTTTTTCAGTAAGAACATGAATGTGTAGAGAAGAAAAAAGCAAAGAATTAAGAGATTAAACAAGTTTTAGTAGGTATTCATTTAAGAAAGTAATTAATTAATTGGTCTTTTTTAGTACTGTAGTGTTGCAGCTTAACATAGTCGTAATTATGGTGCACAGTGTTTAACTTACAGACTATATTCTACTTTGCTCTGGGCTCTGATTTGGCAAATGTATTACGGACCAGGTCTTTCATAATGTTTTAAATTTAAAGTCCCTATGCAACCGCTCTTCTTCTAAATCTGCTTCGTCTCTCAGGTAGTAAGTATATATATATATTGTGGTGGTGGACAAAAAGAAGAGGAAAGCCGCTGTGGTTGACATAGCAATACCATGTGGCTGCAACATCAGGAAAAAGAAACTAGAGACATCCATTTTGGTGATTTTATGTTTGATTTTATGTATGGGGGTAAGTGTGAGTATGCATGTGTACTGTACATTTGTATATATGTGTTCACATTTGTGTGTGTGGGGAGGGGAGTCTGAATGGTGGGAGTGAGTTGTTTGGTCCCTGCTCCAGGGATGCCTGGTTGAGGCTTCAGTATGTTTAACCATGCTGGTGTGCTACATGGGAGGGTACTGGCCCTCAAGAGTATGTGTCGCGTCCTCCCTCTTGGGATGGGTGTGGGATGGGGGGTGTTGCTGATCGTTTGGTGCAGCCTGCCACCTGGCCGGTCCCCAGGCTCTCGTGCCTCATGACTGCTCATCGCTCTGGTGGTGTGGAAGGTCTGGCTATGGATATGTTGTGGTCTCGGTGGTGAGGTCTGTGTCTGGGGGTGGCTGTTGGTCTCCTGGGTGTTGGTCTCTCTATGGTCAGAATCTGATTATTGTGGGGGCTTGGCCAAATTTGCACAATCTCTCGCCCCTGATCAATCTTCATTCTCTTAATCTAACATCTGGTTCCCACATTTACTAACCTGCATTCTGATAAAAATCACTGTAATGCAATGTGCTGTTCATCACCACTAACTATAGTTTTTCCTTCCTTTGTGCAATCAGTATCTAGTTTTGTGATAATTATTCTCTCTTCCAGTTTGTCTGTCAATAAGAGGTATAAATGAATGCCAATATTGTTTCTGTTGAAGATGTTACAGGTGGCATTTTGTTTTCTTACAGGTGCAGCAGCTCTCTCTTCTTCTCCCTGCTCAAAAAAGCAGGTTCACACTAAGCAGGTGTGACAGACAAGACAGAGCCTGGAGACACTGTGGAGAGCAATTTGCTACCTGCAGCATCTTTGAGCATGCTGGCAGTGGGTCAGTAATCATGTGGAGGGCTGCACAGCTCTCCGTGTGCTTGCAATTAAACTTTGTACAGAACAAAGTATTCAGGGAGAATTTTCTATTCATTTCGATCTAGGATGTGGTATTTGTGTGTTCCTGTTATTTGTTTGAGCAATGTAATATACACTCACCATCCACTTTATTAGGTGCACCATGCTAGTAACGGGTTGGACCCCCTTTTGCCTTCAGAACTGCCTCAATTGGTGGCATAGATTCAACAAGGTGCTGGAAGCATTCCTCAGGGAGTTTGGTCCATATTGACATGATGGCATCACACAGTTGCCGCAGAT
>NW_015150802.1:205317-207583 GCF_000732505.1 Cyprinodon variegatus
AACTGCAGGAGATTGTCTTGACCATGTCTACATGCCTAAATGCACTGAGTTGCCTCCATGTGATTGGCTGCTTAGAAATTAAGTGTTAATGAGCAGTTGGACAGGTGTACCTAATAAAGTGGCCGGTGAGTGTATATATGCAATGATAAAAGGTTGTCACAACCACTTTAAACAAGAAACTGGATTTACCAAAATACAGTTTTGTAATTTTTTGCTGAATGTGGTATTTGGAAAATCTTTTAATTCCATCTTTTATGTATTCTATAAACAAAAAACTAAAATTATTTAGGGGGTTAGTGGGTACAGCTTTACATAAATAAATACAAATATTTGCTGCAGGAAGACATTCTTGAGTTAAAAACCTATCTAGGGAAATCAGTCCAAACAAACATCAAGAAAAACTACAAAAAAGCGAATTTTCAATAGTTTCATTTTGACATGGAAGCACGCTTTGTTGGTGTTCGAAAACATTAAGAAAAGAAGACCTATAAATCCTGAGCAGTCAGCCTGCTTTGAACAAGCTGTATGAATGAAACAGGTCGACTCTGCTGAGTTTCATTTAAGAGGTCAGCACCTGGCAGGTTACCTTTTTATTTGTTAGAAAGCTTGCAGTTGTATGAGAGTCCAGGCATACTGTATATTTCTTAAATAGCATTAAAGTTATTTACAGGATGAGTTTGTTATTAGGTGGAAATTAATGTCAATGCATAAATGAAACTTAATGAATAAATGGCTAAAGTTACCAAAGTTTAGTTTATGTTAGTTTACTAAAATTCAGAGTGAAGTTCAGTACAGTTGTAATGTCAAACTACGGATGCACCAAAAATTTTGCCACTGAACATTTCTGTGCATTTCAGCAAGTAGAAATTTAAAGGAAAAGTCCGGTCTGCAAGCAAATAATACTATTAATAACACAAATAATAACCAATGGGTCATTATTTAAACCTAAAACGAAAACGTTTGCAGTGATTGAATGAATTTAGCGTTAATCAGTAGAAAATAAAAACAATATTTTTCGCAGCGATCACTGAGTCTGAGAATGGCCATTTTTGCCCAAATATAGTAACACTTCATTCCGGACATCATGCCGGCAGTGACGTCACTGTGTGGTAAGCCTAAGGCAATTCTCTCACTTTACAAGCAGAATCAATGGGAGCTACTAGACACATCTGCAATCAACAACAATTATTTAAGATTACGAGAGGACTTCACAATTGAAATTCGCGTGAGCTATAGTTAAACTGACAATGCCCACGTGCATGGCACTTGAATGTTGTAATACATTAAAACCTTTTATTTCACCTTTCCAATTCATGATCCACCATGGGTTCGTTGTTGAATTGCCAACTTGAAGAGGGAGGAATTTGCCATTGAACTTCTGGCCATAGAAAAAAGGTGTCATCAATCCGTTACTCTCTGCATCGAATAGTGCACTGGTCGTCACCATCATGGATTATATTGTGTTGTGACAAACACCAAATACAGCTCTGGGACTTGCTCAACAGCCGAGACCTCAGTGTGACGTCACAAACTGGTAGATGGCAGAAGTGCTCTTTGACAAACATGGATGTCTCCAGGAAAAGAACATTCAAATGAAATTACTCTTAATTAAAAACACTTATCATTTATTGAAAAGTATGTAATAAATTTATACCAAAAGTACTTTTAGAAGTTTGTATTCTTAATCTGAGTGAAATTGTCCGTTTAACACAGAAACAACAAAAATTTGTTATGACGTTACAAACAGCACTTCCAGCATGGGAGAAAAATATTTCCATGCAAACAGCAGAACTAGCATGTAGAAATGTTGTTGAGTCCTCAAAGTAAAGCACTAAAGCAAGAGACCACA
This sequence comes from Cyprinodon variegatus, assembly GCF_000732505.1. NCBI lineage: Eukaryota > Metazoa > Chordata > Actinopteri > Cyprinodontiformes > Cyprinodontidae > Cyprinodon > Cyprinodon variegatus. Next base: position 207,167 of record NW_015150802.1, read on the forward strand.
GTTTGCGGATCAGAATTGTGAGAGCTGAACATGTGGCACACAGGTTTTGAGCACATCAGTCAGTGCGCGCTCAGGTTAGTGGCACAAAATGCCATAGAAATCCAAACATCCCCATCAGAATTCTGAATGTGAGAAGAACGCCATCACTAAACATGTCCATCCGTGTCTGTGCATCGGGATTTGCTCCGTGATCAGAGGAAATGTTACTTGGCGCAGAACAGTGGTGAAAATTGGAAGTTCAGTTTAATATAATACAACTCTGTGAATAGTTCCGTCTGAAATGAATGAAAATAGTTGTTTTAATGGTTATTGAGTCAGATATGTGGCGGTAATGTTTGGTTTACTGTGTAAATGGGTTTGGCTGTAATTTAAGGACAGATTCTAATAGATCTGCAGGGTGGGGACTATAAATCTGAT
>NW_015150802.1:208364-233390 GCF_000732505.1 Cyprinodon variegatus
CTGATTAAGAAGCTGCCCGCACTGACGCGGCTCAGGGATTACGTCACACGGAGCGTCGTGCGCAGTGAAATCAGGACATTTCCTCACTTTCTAAAAATACCCCGGGACGCCCGGGACAGGACGTGAAATACGGATATGTCCTGGGAAATACGGACGTTTGGTCACCCTATTCTAATATTTGAGATGACTTCTTCCGGTATTTTGGTTTTCGTCCTTGGTTTCCCAATTCTTTGTTTTCTGTTTCAGCCAAAAAATGTCTTTTCAGTGCATACCTAAGTACAAGCAACCAATGAGAAGATTTGAATTTTCAAACGTACACTCATGTAGACTTCTTTGTAATATTTTAATGAAAATATTTTAAAATAGCCTTTTTATTTCTCCCTTTAGCCTGAAGACTTTTGAGTCAGAAGTTTCTGTGCTGTTCTGCGGATGTGACGTCAAGCACGTCCATGTTTAATGGGTCAAACCTAGCAAATGATAAGCTTACTGAAGAGGATATTCTGTTCCTACATAACCTCTCCAAGATTCACTTGGTCAAAACAAATGAATCTTGTCAGTTGTCATGAACAGGAGTTAGAGATTCAATTCAAACATTTATTCATCAATGGATATCCAAGGGAGACTGCACTGCTGTTTCCCCCAACCTCCAGAGTTACCTCATCTTTTAAAGATACTGTGTTTACTCATTCATCTGCTCCCACAATAAACACCTTGACTAGCCCTAATCCTCCCCTCTGGATTCAGAACCTTCTTTTATCATCACATATCCTGGAGCCAAAGGGAGTATGTTACTCTTCCTGGTCAAGGGAAGGCCTTTCAAGGCCAGAGCTATCACTCACACTGGTAACAAAGTTAGTGCAGAGTTCAAGTTCACAGCTCTTCAAACAATGGTAGATTTGAAAGGAGAAATATAATGCTTTGTAACACACAATATTTTGTCCACAGGAACAATCAAAGCGTTATATTCAAGATGGATTTTGTGGATACTCAGATGCAACCTGCATCCCACTCAACTGGGAACTTCACGTACGTGAAAAAATTAGTGTTGGGACGCAATAACATTTTTATTCAGGTTAATTATAAGGTAATTAATCGCAATTAATCACATTTAAATAGAAAACCATATATCGCTAAAATAAACAAACTTTTCAATTCAAAAACCCTTTTTGCTCCTTAATTGTTGAATAACACAATCTACTGGACTTTGCTTCCAAGTTTGAAGACGTTACGCTTCCCATCCAGAAAGCTTTTTTAATTAAAAATGTCAGGAATGGCGTTGAGTTCGAGGTTTTATACAGTAGCCCAACAAAGCCTTGTTCCTGTTTTGAAAACATGCAAATTGGAACAGATGAAGGGGTCCACCCATCTGGAATGGGGGTAATTTGGCTTCTTTTGTTAGACAGCATTACCCCATACCCATCTAAGTGCTTGAAAGGTCGGTCGTTGAATCGGACTATTGGCCTGGCTGAATAGATGAGGTCCTCCACTCTCCTGTACAGGGGGTGGGGCTGCAATCAACGGGAATGGATTAACTAAATTGCTGCATTGTAGATTTTTGAAAGCTATTCAGTGTTGGGATCTGGAGGTCTGTCCACCTTCTCCAGCAGAGGGCGCCCTAGGTCTCCTGGAGCTGAGCTGACGACCACACCTGCAATCCATCAGTCATCAGGAGACCAGGATATAAGCAGCGGCAGAGCTGTTCTCCAGTGCCAGAGTGTTAAGCCTGTTATGGTTACCAAAGCCTGAGCCAGCCAGCCTGTCTGATTCTCTTACCCTCCTGAAAACCTGAATCTGAACCTAATCGGTTTTTGTCTTCTCTGCTTCATAGGAAGAAACCTGACTGAATCCTGGAACTCTGGAAGAGCTCACTGCTGAGATCTGCCTGTTGGCCCTTAGGAGTCCTTCTGAAGAACCTGCTGTCTGAACCTGCCTGCCCGCCCTCAAGAAGAGGATCAGGAGAATCCCTGGATCTGAACACAATCAGTCTGAAGTCGTGCCCTGCCGTTGCTCAGCCCTCTGCCAACTCCTAGCCTCTGGACCCACATGGTTCCCTCCCTCTGCTGCTACGCCTGAAACCTGTCACAGGTACAAACCTGCTCAACCACTCTGACCAAGATCATCTGAACCCTGGCTAACCAAACTGTCCCTCTCTGCAGAGAGTCCAGTGTGACCAGTCCTGGATCAATGACCAACACCAGTAATCTAACAATTGTGCTTTATTTCAATAAACAGTCAAACTTTTAACCTGCCTCCGAGTTGTTCTGCATGTGGGTTAGAAACCTGAACCCAATCATGACATTCAGTCAACTAAACATTATCTGTAATCAGCTTAATTTAATGCCTTTAGATGAAAAGTGAAGTTTTATTTAAGCTATGTTCATTTCTAAAGTAAACCACATTAAATGGTAAGTATGGTAAATAGTTATTACTTATTGACACTATCTAGTATAAGGACGTGCTTTACACTACAGTCATTATACATATTCACACACTGATGGTGGTGAATTTAATTGTAGCCAAAAGTGCCCAGAGAACACTGACAGAAGCTACAGAGAAACCCTCTGACAAAAATGAATAGGTATTAATGGTGAAGCATTTGCCCAAGCATGCAAAAATCAAGGTGGATGGAACTGGGTTTGGAACAGTGATCCTCTGGATGCAGGTCTGCATCCTACGCCACTCTCGCCTTATATACAATATGCAGTTACAGTGTACTAAACCAACAACGTTCCCTAACATTAGACCAGTTCATCGTCTGACGCACAGCTCCTAAAAAGCCAAACCCGTTAAACCCCCATTTGAGCATTAACTACTCATATGAAACCCACCAATCCATTTAAAACTAATGTTGTCAGGCTAAGATGCCATTACATTTAGGGTACGCCTGGGGTTTCCACAACACAAAACCTTTGAGATGAACACTTAGAGAAGAAAGTAAATGCACGCTAGAAAAGAGCAAACACCATCCAATAACAGCTTACCGTGTACTACATACTTACTTGACCTCCAAATGGGAAAACAGGCTCATTAATAAAGCTCGTTTACATACCAGACACCTTTGCATTTGTCTAGAGCATTATTTATTAAAATGTGCTTGTTTTTCTTTTCTTATATATAGCAGGAGTGGTGGTCTAGTGGTTAGGGCATAGGCCTTTGAATCCTAAGGTTGGGTCCCTGAGGAAGACCCTTAACCCCACACTACTCCCTGGGTGCCTCACAATGGCAGCCCACTGCTCCCCAAGGGGATGGGTTAAATGCAGATAATTGATTTCGTTGCTCTGTACTTGTGACAGTAGAATGACAATAAAGTTGAATTCTATTAAAGTAAACTAGTTTACTTTCTATTAAAGTAAACTAATGAACAACCAGAAATTGCATTCAAATGAGAGTAGTGTTACTTAATATAAGGAACATTAAAAGGTAAAGGGCTGGATAACTATCCTAGAAGTAGATAAAGTTTCTAAAAGTTCCAAAGTTATGAAGTTACTCAGGTTAATGTCAGAATAATTTTCATAAAATGAAGAACACTTAAGGAAAGCCTGACCACCTTCTTTAGAAGACTGTCTGCAGTACAGACCTCTACAGGAGATCCTTTCTCCCGACAGCTATTAACATCAACAGCAACTAGTTGTTAGAATAAACCCTATAAGAGTTAGAAGACACTTAATTTGTATTTGGGATAAATTAAGTATTTCTGAATTAATTAATTTTAGTTACTACCTATCTCTATTAGTCATGGAATCAGGGAAGGTAAAGCTAAATAGGAAGATGAGTAAAGAACATTTTATCCGAGTGGGAGAAACTGTATAATTTAAGAAACTACTTCTTTTCATTACAGGTATTACTGTCACATTATGAAACTTCAAACCTAAGCTGCATTTTTCACAGCATGACTTGAAGTCAAGAAAAGGGGCAAAGCTGTACATCCTAAGGATATGTTGCTGCTCCAAATGTTTTACTTTTAGTTAAGAACTCAGTTAAGGAATAAGAAAATCTGATATGAAAATCTTAAATTGTTGAGGTCATTGTCATAAGACACTTAAGTTATGAAAAAGGTGTAGGAATTTTGTCATCTGTCAGTTTGAAATACTAATATATATATGGGTTTGTTTTGAGTCGTCTTAGTCTTATGCCAGTAGCAATAACACAAGACAAAGCAAATTCAATTATTTACTGACCTAAATGATGCAAACTGGCAACTAAGCTTTGACCAGACTTTGATTGTACAAATGCATTATTTCCATTATATTAACCTTGTATATAAATGCATCAAATAAAGTTGAGTTTGCTGAAGCGTAAATATCATTAGTGTGGAAGCTGGAACAAATTAAATGTTCATGCAGACAGTTCTCATATTTACAGTTTTTTCTGAATGCTTAAGCTCTAATCGTGATTCTTGTAGCACAATTTCTAAAACTATTAATACGTATAGCAAAATCATTCACTGAGTTTGCAAAACTAAAAGCACAAACACTGCATTGCACTTAGTTTGCAATTTTGTAACACACATTTTGCAAAACTGTAGGCACAATTCACTGCACAACACTCTGTTACCAAATTTCCAACACACTCCTAGCAAAATTATACACATGTATGGCTATCATTAACACTATTTTGCCAACTGTCTGGTACACTTTTACATGTGAAAACTGTTTTAGATAATTAGTTCACTTTGCAATCAGCCTAAGCACTATAAATAATAATAATTGATAATGACACCGTCTTTCAAAATAGGCAATAAACATTTCTTCATGAAGTCGTGTACTTGCACGCCACAGAATAAGAATGAAACAAATTTACAGAGTTAGCTATAATCCAAAATGGTGTTGTTCACCATCATACAACCATAGGCCCATACAACACCGCACACGTTATTGCATTTCTGGACACCTTACATGACATGCTCCCTGTTCAGAGACCAGAGCATACCCGATATGTCATCATATGGGACAATGTTATCCTCATCAACAGGTAGCCCTTTTACAGACAATGGAGGAGGCATGTGGAGATATTGACCAGGCATCATGTCAGGCCTGGATACGGCATTCACAGAGATATTTTACCCGGTGCCTTGGACTGGAGGATGTCGCATGCGATGTGGACGAAATTTTGTGGCCGGACCCAGAAAGACGACATGATGTAGGCTGATTGTTTTTTTGTTTTTTGTGAATTTACTATTTTGTGTTCTGACTTTGTCTTGGTTTTGATGAGTGTGAATAAACAGCAATACTTGAAATTTGGATCCTTNAATACTTGAAATTTGGATCCTTGTATGTTTACATGACACTATGACAAAAGTATGACCTCAAATTGACATCTGTACACAGAGAAAGAGAAAGCCAGATGTGTTTTGTATTCATACCATCAGTGTGTAGTTGGCACATTGTGTGCTTAGTAGATGATGGCTTGAGTTTACTGTTTGATACGAAAACACCATTTTACAAAGGTGTGAAGAGTTAATCTAGCTGTGTTCGCTTTTGCAAGAGAACTGCAGTGTTTTGATAATTGGGTAAAAGGTTTTCTTATTTGTGTGTAGAGTTAAGCAAAAATAGCTAATTGTTACAAAAAATGTGCTTAAGCAATCAGAAAAAAACTGTAAAGTACTAGGGTTACAGGTTAGGGTTGCAATGGAAGTCAAACTCTGTAGTCTAACTTGCTTTTGTTTGAAATCTAAAATATTAACCACTTTATTGGGTCATGCACTGATTCTGGTTATTTTCAACTTCAACAAGCCCAAATATAATGAAATTAATAAAAAAAAAGCAGCACTGAATAATTTGCCTCTCATTCAGACAGAATCTGTTATCTGTATCTGTTGCTTCTTCAGTACCATATATAAAATCGTTGAAGTTGAAGAGGTTTTTCCCACCGTCTTCATGCTGTCACACTATGACAGACAGCCCTCTTTGGTCCTCCTTTAGAAATACGTTTATAGTCCTTCTCTGATGAATGATGATGCAAAAACATATCAACTTCTAAAAATCTGATGGGCGAGATAGAAGGTCGGACACAGGAAGAGTAAGTTGGGTAAATTTATAATCAACAGGAGAGGTTTTCTAAATGCCTGAAGCGAGCCAGAGTGTATCAAGTCAGGAATTCTGCATGGATGAGCCAGCAGACACAGAAGCTGACCTACAAGTGTTGTAAGATAATGCCCCATGATTTATTAACAGATGCATGTTTATCATAATTCTTACACTTAGATTTTTTTAGGGTAATTTTCAGAATAAGGATTCATAGTAAGTGAGGTTTTACTGAACATACCAAAACTTGCACTTTGCTTGCAGCCCAGTAAGCTCTCTCACAGATGTCTTACTTGCCTCTCTGTAAAGATTCATTTCTTTAGCCCTGAAGTGAAACTGTGTTTTTGTTTATAGCTTATCCGCTTTAGCTGATATCTATGTGACAGCTCATCCGTTCGCCCCGTCCTATTAGTGAAACCCTTAGGGGTTGAAGAGGCAAGACTACCCGTGACAGTTTCTTATCTCAAAAAACAAACTTTGACAGGAGAGGGAAAACATAGAGAGCAAGGAGGAGAAGTTCAAAGTAAAATGCCTATAAAACCATACACAAGCATGTTATTGTACCAAATCTAAAGTGATGGACCTGGAAGGGGTCAGGATAGGACAAATCAGAGATCAGAGCTGTATTCTTTTGACTTCACTACTAAATTACACAGCAAGGCGAAGGACTGTCTGTAAGTTAGCCGTCTGCGTTTTCTTTAAAAAAAAAAAAAAAAGAAAGAAAGAAAATCAGTTAAGGCAAACTGTGTCTAAAAAATTATTTCCAGCTTGGCTTTACTCTTTACTTACAGTGGCTCTTAACGTCTTATGCATCCCAGTTAAGAAATACAGGGTTTTGTACCTAAAAAGAGACTGAAAATAAATATATTAGAAAATGTTCTCCTGCTTTGATGAGGCATAGTCTGTTTATTTAAAAAAAATCTGTTAAGCGTAAAAAAGCGACAACCAAAAAATATCTAATTAAGCTATAGACTGCTTACATAAGATAAAAGATTTATTAATACAAGTAGTGTGTTTTGTAAAAGTAGGATCTATATATTCTTCACCTGCTGCATTCATCTAGCAAGAAAAAAAGGAAAATTACTATTACTTTTCACTGGTTCAAAGGGAAGCAGAAGTCATGCAGCTGTTGGAACATTAAGTTTCCTCTGTGCTTGTCCATAGCCATGACATACAGAAGTGACTTTGAGTTAAGTGTAAGCCAGTGTCTGGACTTAAAAATGTGGATGGTAAAAAATGATAAGATCACCCATAATTTGGGGCTTAAATAAATACTCTAATATATTGTAAAAAAAAAAAAAAAAATATATATATATATATATATATATATATATATATATATATATATATATATATATATATATAAAAAAAGAAAAGGTCCATATGTTTTAATAGTGTGCACTAAATGTGTTACAGTGGTCTTATCTGTGAAGATTCTAAGACAGTCAGGTCACGGTCAAGCTTAAAAAAGTTCAGTCTAGGCAAACATTTCCTGACTGAAACCTGTAAACACTGAAATCTATTTAAACTCTTGTTTCCTCCCTACAAACTATGATATTTGCTCAACGCAGTGGTGGCTGCTGCTCTCTGAGACAGAGGAGGCTCAATGGTGTTAATTAAATCCCAACAACACGTATTGCATTAACAAATGTTGAAACACAAAAAACACATCCCTAAAAACTGCAGAAACCACAGCAGAGTTCCACACAAGATGACTGTTCTGACTGAATTATCACTTTTCCCTCTCCACTCATGAAAAAAGCCTCCTCGCTGTCTGGCCACTGTCAGTCAAAAAGATGTAAAGAAGTATTTTTGCAATTCAGCATCAAGCAGCCAGCTTCACGTCCCGTCCCTTCTCCATAGAACCCTTAACGAAGCTGAGCATCACTGGAAGTCACATATTTTGGCACGTAATCTAATCAGGGCTCTACTTTCTTGCCACTTACCTCAACAAACTGAGGCTCAAACCTCAGCTGGGATTTCCCAATTAGTAATTTCTCAACTGTCAGATCAATAAAGTCAATCAATCAATCATAGAGAATGACAGGCAACGTCCTGCTGCCCCCAGAGTGGAGAGGAGATCTCTTCCGAGAACAGGCTAAACAGCTGATTAATGCACAACATATTTATGAAATCAGGTGCATTTTAGCACAGATTTAATGCAGTTTAATGACTACATGTATGACGTTTGAAAATGCATATTTTACCAATAATTTTACAAAATTTACAGAGGAGGTTTAGCCTCCCTGGTGTTCAATAAGAAATCGCCACTGGAAGAAAGATGAAAAAAGCAAATGAATAATCTTAGAAGGAGAGCTCAAGTTTATTTCAGGTTAACCAGATGCACTATAATTGAGTGTTATCAACAAGACTTGAGGCTGAAATTATATCAAAAGATGCATAAAACTGTGTACTTTTTTGAGGCTGTAAAAATGTCTGCAAGTAGTTATTGCAGATTTTTTGAGTAGATATATCATCTCAGATTTGTTCTTTGCAGTTGAATTGTAAGGCAGTTGTAAAATAGTTTTAAAATGATTTATAAACTTTCTACTTATCACAATAACAGTTCGACAGGGAATTGAAGACTTGAGGCCCTCTGTATGTTAAAGGAAACAGATTTTAAAAAGCTATTTCCTACATTAAATCTCATATGAGGGGAAATGACAGTGGGAAGGCTGTGACTGTAACCAAACATAAATCCCTTAGTGAAGACACCCCACACAGAGACATTTGGACAAAAATATTGGTTCGCAGAAGAAAAACGATTAAGGTCAACAGCATGAAATATGACAAATCTACTCCCAATACCATATGACAGCCCACGTTTAACCCCTGAACACGTACATCTTTTTTTCAAAAAGCACACATCTACAGATATTTTTTTCTCTCTCCGTTTATATTCCTTGCAGGACTTTGAGAAAGTTGCCAACCGGTTGATCCTGTATGCATATGCAGTTAGAAGCTTTTCAGGATTAAGTTTCTTTCTGTCAGAGTGGCTCTCCTTTGTCTCATAACTGTGAAAATCCTTGTGCCAGTCTGTCAAAAATTAGGCTGTCACTTTGTTGAGAGACTGTCAGACAGCAGAGGTGAACAGAAGAGTGGAAGTGTAATATAAAGATCATCTTGTCATACAGTTCAGCACACGGTACATGGAATGCGTAAGGCAGAAATGAGAGCCATCAGTGTGAGCTGACACACTGTGATGGACAGTTTTCCTCCTGTTACCAAAACAATTTCAGCAAGTTTGGGCCCCGTTATTTCAAGGGCCACTTTTCCTTTATCCAGGCTAAACAAGCTAAAATCACTTGTGGTGCAGACCAAAAAAGAAGTACCTTTGTAAAACAAGAATAGAGGTGCCCTTCAAAGATCTCACATATTTGAAGTGGAAAATCATAGATTTGGAACTTTTCTATGCTTTTCTACTTGCTGTTACAGAGAGGCTGATCATTTCCACTAACAGCTGGATGCTTTATACTCAACCACCTGAGGAGAAGCATCATCATATTTCACCATACACAGTAAAACTTAAAGCTTTGTTTCTAAAACGGCTAGCTCTTTCCACCCATTTATAAAGGTCAGATTTGTAAAACGTTCAAAGGTTGCCTTATAAGCACATTTCCCATCTGAGCAGCAGGTAACTCCAGAGTTTGAAGTGCTCATTGTCCAAGCCGTCAATGTAAATGGGAGCGTCGATTATTCAGTAGACTTTCCAAATTTTTTGAAGCCTAGAATACTGTTTCAGAACCTAACTCTGCCTTAACCTTCAACGCAACTTCCCCCCAAGCCCGTATGCTCTGTCCCTTGGTCTTTAAGGTATTGTGAAGGATTTTCACAAGTTCACAAAGACCTGCCCTCTCCACTTTAAAAAAAAAAACAAGTACATGAAAAACCCTGTACCTGCTCCCGAGAGGAAACACCTATTGAAAGCTTACCAGATCATCCACAAGCCTATTTCTCATTGTGCACGCTCTGTTTAAAAGCTACTGTTCTCATAGCTCATACAAGCTTACTGAGTCCAAATGTCCACTCTAACTCCTAGGTCCCTCAATCACTATATAGAGCGGGGATTATATAGTGGACTTTATAGTGAACTGAGTTAACATACTGTTTGGACAGATGATCAATGCTTTTTGCTCCCCGTTGGTTACGTAACTCCTCCTCCACTACTCGATGCCTGTGCGATCTTTATTATTAGTCACCACCTTCAGTTAGCAGCACCCTATGGCAAACGCAGGCCACTGTGGGAAAATCCCATAATGCTTTACAAGGAGAGCTCTCTGTGCACAGCCTTCTGGGATATATCTGATTCTTCTAAGGTCTTTCTTTTCTTCTCATACACTTTATACAGTCTTTTTTCTCTTACGACCCTCTGCCATTTTCAAAGAACCGCGGTGAAAAAAGGTGAGCTTCAATGACAGTCTGAAACCATAGCTCATAACACATATATGCCTGAAAGTGCGCATGTGCAGAAAAAGATAGCAAACGGGACAAGCAAGCAGGACGGCCTTACGTAAACATATCACCAGAATGATTGACAATTAGGAGGACCACTTATTTAGAGGATCCACCCGGGAATAAAAGATCATCCTCTATACCTTTAATGATGCTGGTTGTTTATTTTTGTTCTCTAAATATTTTAAGAGACCTTTAGAGAACAACTGGACTCATTCTGATTAAGTTCAGAGCTAAACCTGCAAGCGGTGCTTCAATAGGTAACTCCAGGCCAGGAATGCCTCCTCTAAGCCATAGCTGCTGCATAGGCTGTGAGCACTGTGCATCACCTGGCAATAGGCGGGCGCAAATCGTGCAAATGTTTAAGTTGGTGATAATGTCATTGTTATATACCATTGTATTTCTGTCAAGAACACATACATCCATCTACCTTCAACTGCTTAACTCATTAAGGTCTCTGTAAGGGTGGTACCTATCTCCAGCAGCCTTTGGGGGAAAGGCGGGTTACAGCCTGAAGAGGTTGCCAGTCCATCAACAGGCAATACGGAGACAAACAGATTTGCATATACACAAAACAGATCATTTTTTAAAGTTAGATTTACAGTTACAATATTAGTGATATTTTTGGACAATGGGGGGATGCCAAGGATCCTGGAGAGAACCCACATATGCACAGGGAGGACATGCAAACATACAAAAAGACCCTGTGTCAGGAATCAAACCCAGGACCTTCTCACTGCAGGGCAACAGTCTGACAACCTGAGCCACTTTGCAGCCCTCACACAAACATGTAAATGAAAATCTGACAAATTTAGCTTTAATTTTTGCTATATCAATATGGAAGTAAGCCAACATAAAAGGAAGTGATCAATTTCACAACCACAAATTAGCTTCTGAGAAAGGCAACAAGAAAAAAATTCAACTAGTCACTATGGGGATAGCTGGGTTAATATATCAGTCTCGTCAGATATGCTGTGGCTAAGCTGACTTTCACAAACCGTTTCTACCTGTTAGGAGCAATCTGACAAGTCTGTGCAGTGACTTTGTTGTGTATAGTTTTTATTTAACAGGAAAATTGTTCTAAGCTGCTTGTGTAAGAGAAATCTCGGTGCCGAAAATAAAATAACTGAGCAGCTTAATGTAAAGCTTATTGCTGCACTGTTGATTTTTTTCCCCCTTTTGACATAAATAGCAAACTAAACTACGCTGTACTATTATACCTGCTATCAACATATTGCAATGGGATAGTGCGTTTTGTATCGCTATAATAGTCTGTGCTAGGGGAGGAATGCTGGCATGCACTTGAACTACAAGCTCAGGTAAAAACAGTGCTACTGAAGCTACATCTTAAAGGCTCATGGTAAAATTAGCTATTTCTGTAAAGTATTTTATTCAGCTCTATCTATAGAGCAGCTGTGGATCAAATGCTTAGATGATGGGGCAGGAATATTTATGCAGTGCCACATATCTTACCCAGGACTTTTTATATGTCTTTAGCATTTGTATTTATGTCATTTTACTGATGTCTCTCTATGTCCCAACTTGCTCATCATTGTACTTCTTTAATGATGACCTTTTTTTTCTAACTGAATCCAAAACTAGCAGGCTTACTAGTACACTTATTTTATTAACCTGTGGCAGAGCTACACCTGATCCTATGGGCATCTTATTCAACTTAACTTGCAACATTTTCCAGTGTTTACTCTCGGGTGCTTTCCAGAGACTGATCTATCTGACTGCTGACAGATAGATTGGAGCGAGATCTTTTTTTTTTTTTTAACACCATCATGTTATTTTTGTCCTTTTCACCCACAAATTCTGCAACAAGAAAACCTTCAAAGCAGTAAACAATGTATACGCCATCTCCCAAGCTTAGTGAATAGCTAAACCAAAACACATTCAGCCCCGAGAAGGACTTGCTGTCTGCTGGAGATCAGAAGAGACACAACAAGCTTCTTTCTTCCTTTTATTTTAACAACAAACACAAAGCCAGGTTAGATGCCGACAACAGTTGATTGCTTTTTTTGACAGCGTAGCTTGAAACTTATTTAAACTGCAACACTAAGGGGTTGCCTGGTGGATTAATCTTACAATGTTATCCCCAACTTTGATGGACATTTGTAATGAAAGGTTACTAAAGTTTAACTTTTCTGAATGTCCCTTTTCCTTGTGTCACTTAATAGAGCAGCTTTATTTGTTTACATTTTTGAAATTTGTCTTTTATGTGTTTTAGCCTTTGCAGAAAGCCTTTTGGTACCCTCAATTCTTATGAATTTAAATTTTTCTGCATTGAGATTCCACAGTAGGGCGTGCTGGTGGCGCACGACCCATGTACGGAGGCCTCAGTCCTCGATGAGGGCGACCCGGGTTCGAGTCTGACCTGTGGTCCTTTGCCGCATGTCTCTTCCCCTCTCTCGTACCCCCTTTGCTGACAGCCTACTGTCCAACAAATGAGCCACTAGTGCCGCAAACCCCCCCCAAAAATATTCATATTTAAGATGAACAAATTATCTCTGTGCTTTAGCATTAAGTATTCACAAGCTGAGCCTAAAGAAGAGATTCCTCTAAGTAGTGGGCAGCATTTTCTGTCCTCTTATCATATAAATTACAGATTTTTCCACTTTTATAATTATTTTATTTAATCATAGCCAAACTACACGCCTTTCTGCACAAACGGGAAACCAATGCAGTGCATATCATGCCTTAAATTGACATTCACAGCAGTCCCTGCTGAGATGACCGTCTGCACGGATTAGATTGATTTCTCAATGTCAAAATCAGAAACTGAGGAGTACAGCACCAAAACGGCATGGTTTTTTTTTTTGTTTCTTTCCATGTTTTTTTTATAGATATTGCACATATTCTGTCACTAAACAAAGTGCTCATTATTTTAACATAAATTCTGCCAGAGCCTTTGTTCTTACGTCTTTTCCATCCAATGCATGAGTTTATTTGGTGAAAGCCTGAGGTTATTGAAGGACTGGGATGGAGGTAAATTAGAGTTGACTCTAGGGTGCAGTTTTTTTTTTTTTTTCAGTCTATGTGTGGTAAAGGAATTGAGCTTCATATTTATTTTACTTTCAGCTTTACTCTAGAAGCTGCACCTTGTAAGCGGGGAGTTATGGTCGCTTGTGTACATAAAAAAACATCTGAGTCAGTGTCTCATCAGCCTAACTGGCGAGGCGGACGTACTGTATTTTTCAGGTCAGTGAAGCAGTCATTTTTGGGCAGTGAAGTATGAATATTTTGTCTGAAAGACTTTTAGCTTCAAAGTCTTTGCTCCAAATTTAGAAAGCGTTTGTAAAAATATACATTTTCAGAGCTAGAATTACAAACAACACAAGTTTATTACATATATTATTTTGATGGATATATACACAGCTTCATTTTAACACTTTCAGCCTTTTCTTAATTTATGTGCCCATTCTCCAATTTGGAATCCCCAGAGGGTCTATACTGGGTTATCTGTTTGTGTTTTTTTATTGTTCCCTGGGATCTATGTTTATTAAAAAAAAAAAAAAAAAAAACTTCCTTTAAATCGTTATGCTGACAATAATCTAGGCCAACTTGTCATTTAAAATTAAGCATCAGAAATGAACTGTCATCGTAACTAAACTCCAATAAAAATGAGTTCTAAATTAGGTTTGAATTTCTGAATAGTGTGACAATTAATGAACTATTCATATACATATTCATCTCCTAAACAGTTATTTATTAAAGAGAAAAGGCCCCAAAATGTTTTGTTCATCAAACATAAAATATTGTTAAGATACATAATCCTTGTGTGCAGTTTTTTGACTTTAACAATATGACATTTTAAAAATCTAAATGCCAATAGCACACACAATTATTTTTGTGATTTATGTTTTTTTTGTTGCTGAAATTATTAGTAAATAAAGCCCTTTGTGTAAATGTATAATGACAACATTTTCCAAAAGAAATGTCTTTTTGTTTTACACTTGTGTAAACAAAATGACAAATAAAATCTGTCTAAAGTGTCTAAAGTCTAAACAGAGGGACAATAATGCAAATGCATGAAGGGAGTAAACAGGGAAGTACCTGCGCTAAGCAAGTCACAGACACTTAAATCCAGAAGACTGCTCAAGTTCATATTCATTAATCCATAGGTAGCATTCACTGAAAAGGTTGGTAACATTTTTGCCTTCTAGCTAGAAGGTCCTATGTTTGATTCTCGGCACAGGATCTTTATGCTAATAGTTTGCATGTTCTCCCTGGGCATCAGCGGTGTCAAGTAACAAACTACAAAAATTTGGCCAGTTGGTAT
This sequence comes from Cyprinodon variegatus, assembly GCF_000732505.1. Lineage (NCBI taxonomy): Eukaryota > Metazoa > Chordata > Actinopteri > Cyprinodontiformes > Cyprinodontidae > Cyprinodon > Cyprinodon variegatus. The sequence goes on from NW_015150802.1 coordinate 223,125, forward strand.
TTTAAAAAGAAAAAAAAATAAAATAAAACAATTTGTTTTACCCAGACTTTCAAGATGATGCAAAGTTAAATTTTCCTTCAATAGTTTGTGCAGTGAAGCGTCTGTCCTTAATGTCGAAGGGAAGTCATATTTAGATGTCAAATCATTCTGGCTTAAACATGTATAGAAATGCACTCTTTATCATAGTGACTCAATGGTTAGAAAATTTCTATTTAAAAAAAAAAATCCTGTCTTAAAATCTGTGTTGTTTTTTTTTTTTTTTGTTATCTTATTCAGACCAGTTAGTTATACGTCAGCCTGTACACCTAAATTCGACCAATCATATGTCAATAGTCATCTGTCAATCAAAATTTTTCGGGTCATAGCATCTTGATTCATATGTCGCTGCTAATATATGCAACAGTTGAAATAAGAAATAAGAATAATTTACTTTACCATTGAGTTACATCCCAGTGTTCATGTGGATGGATGTCTGTGTCTTTGGCAGGAGTAGAGCTAAAAGAACTTCAGTGTTGCGAGGCGAGGGGTTAAACATGTAGGGCTGTAATCTTTCCACACAAAAAGAAGCTTCTGCCGCCCTGGTGTTCTCTTCCACAACATCTTCGTCCCCACTTTCCTCCTCTAAATAAAAAATGCATGACGGTGGAGACTCATCCACGATCTCCGACACAAAACTCTCCTCCTTTTGCATCTTTCCGCTATCCATAGCAATCCTTGACAGTGTCGTTGCTAAGTGCTACTTGGTCCCAATGTAATTTCCCATTGGTAACTTACTAGCACTAAGTTGCGAACGGGTGGGCAAGATGCTTCTGACAAACTGGCCACAACCAAAACCTGCTTGCAAACCTTCTGCCACAACATTGATAATCGACCAATCACATTCACCCTATCCACTCGTGTAAAGTCGGGCACCACTCGGGAGAAATTGGAATTTCAACCGTTGGAACAGCCGTTTCCCTCTGACTTTAACATTCTCTCCTGCATTACTTTTACTTTTATACTTTAAGTAGTTAAAAAAATACTGCTGCACTTTTACTTGAGTAAAAATGTAGAAGTTTGTTTTCAAAGAGTAAAATTTATGCTACTGGAGTAATAAACATGAATGCTTTTGACACCCTGCGATGGACTGGCAACCTGTCTAGGCTGTACCCCGCCTCTCGCTCGTTGACAGCTAGAGATAGGGACCAGCACCCCTCGCGACCCCACTTGGGATTAGCGTGATGGAAAATGGACAGATGGATGGATGCTTTTGACACCTTTACTCTGCATGCGGGGGTTCTCTCCGGGTGTGGTGGCTTCCGTCCACAGTACAAAAACATGACTGTTGGCATCTTTAAATTGTCCTTAGGTGTGTGTGTGTGTGTTTATGGTTGTGTATTTCTCTGTTGCTCTGAAAAATACTGGGGACCTGTCCAGGGTGTACCCTGCCTTTTGCCTATATAGACTGCTGGAGATAGGCACCAGCTTCACTTCATCTCCCATGGAATAAGTAGGAGAAGACGGGTAGATGGTTTTAGGAAATCAATTTATTCAACAGAAAACTAATATTATCCTTTTCCCTGATATTTTATCTTGACACTTAAAGATGGATTGTCATCATACAGTATATGCCTATACAGAGTTGCAGTTTGAAAATTGGAGTCACCCAGTATTTTGACATTGAAGGGCAGAGAAGCTGTGATTGCTAGCGGATGTGAGTGAACCTGAGCAGAGCAGACAAGGTTGATGTGGAATCTGGTGTTAGTCATTCACCCATTCCTACACAAATTGTGACAAACTATATTGTTGCCACAGCTTCCTGGTAGAAGGCTGACAAAATCAAGGCTGCCATACAGTTGGTGAATTCTGACCAACAGAAGGCAAGGTTTGATGTTCCTCAAATTATATAAAACTAGGGATATCTTGATACACATTTAGTACTATGTAGCTTTTTTTAGTCAACTGAGGAAGTTTGACCTGATTTCAGCACATTTTTACACTAAGTAAATTGCAATACATGCCACATGATTTTGCTGTGCGTTAGCACAGGATATTCTGGATATTCAAACTGCCTTTGACAAACAGGTCTTATAATGTCTTCAGTCTCCAGGATGACCATTTTTAGAGGGAAATCATCTACCCTTGGTCAAAGTTGCAGTGCATGTACTACTGCGCATTGCCACAATTAGCAATGGGTCATAGATTGATGACTATGTTCTTTTTATCATACTAACTTGTGCAGTCTGAATATATGTTTAAGAATATAAAATTAGTACATTACAAATATAAATATACAAACAAAATGAGTTGTTATTGTGTTTTAAACAGAAATCTGGTTATAAAGCTTTTGTAGTTACAAAAAATAAGTTAAGCAATATTAAGCAACAAGCTTTCTTGTATAAGTCATTTCCAACAAGTCAGCTCCTTACTGTCACAGTTTAATGTGATTCGTATAATCCATATACTCTACATAAAAAGCAATGAAACTAACTAAGTTGAAGTCTCTTGTCGCAAATTCCTCGTTTTCCAGCCACTTTTGCTGAAATTAGCATTTCCCCCCATTCTCTAGCCTTTTATCCGCCTCGAGATTCTTTTCCGAACATATAGCTTTACCATCAACTGGAAGCAGTTCAGCGCACATATATCGCATTATAATATATCTGACAAAATTGTTTTTTTACCTTTTTGTCTTATATAAAGCATTTTAAATGCTACGACAATCACATTTAATTAATTTTAATGCTAAATTGAGGCCTTAATTTAAAAAAATTTAAATGTAATGACTTTTAATGATTTTTAATGACCTGCGGAAACCCTGACATCCTATGGAGCATGGGTTCTGTCATCCTAACTCCAAATCCTTAGCACAAATTTAATGTTAGAAACGAAGGAAAAAATGTTTAAAAAGATATGTTTAGAAAATATAATGATTGAAGCAAGAACAGCAAAGTAGCTCAAATCTTTAAAACATTGACTAATAGTGCACATTAAGAAAAAATATATATAACATAACATATATAGGAACAAGACTCAAACAACAAGAATAATACAACTTTAATTTTTATTTCAAAACGTCACAGGAATAAACCATTGCTTATTAAATCTTAGCCCTGAACAATCCAATACAATACGTTATTGATATGCAGTCCACAACATTTATTCTATCTAGTCTCCTGTAATTTATCCATACAACATTGATCTTCTCCAGACTGACCAAACTTATTCTTAAGTCAATCACACAACCTGTGCTACAGGCTACAATGCCCCCCAACAGTAAATCCACAGATCATCACTGTGTGCCTAAAACCCTAAAATCAATGTGTCTTTGGCAGCGGGATCTTTCATATATTTTCTTTAATTGATTTATATTCATGCAACTTTTCAGGTTGTTCTTCATCATTTTCCACACTTTCATACCCAGGGCCACTATGAACATGTTCCTCATAGCTATTTGGGATTTAAAAGAATTAAGCTTTTCTCCTAATAACACCCCCTCCCATCCTTTCTGTATTTTCTGCCCTTTTTTAGTTTTAGATTTTACAAAATCCATTATTTTTATCCTGTTTTCTCCTTTTTGTTATTTGCAAAGCAGTTGTAAACTGAATTTACGTATATATATACATTTTCCCCCCAAATCCCCACACAAGTATTCAACTAAGATGACAAAATCAAACAGAATAATAGCTTTAGGGATTCCTAGTTTGCCAACACTGCAATAGTCTTGCAGTCTTAGTTTTCATATGTTTAATAAGGCGCTTCCAGCAGATTTTATGAATCGACATAACATCCTAACAATTTTATCTAAGCTTACTTGGACCTGATCTGTTTTTGTTTTTTTCCAAATTACATTTACAGACGATTTATTCATATCAAACCACAGTTTAAAACTATCAATTGAAACCATCAAAGTCTCTAAAACCAGCTGCAAACTCTGCCTTGCACTCCTCTTCGATCCATCCAATAAGTGAGAAGAAATATTATAACCCATCCACTCCTTACAACCTCATCCCCGGCAATTTGCAACAAATCTCATTTCAGATTACACTGTTTCCATGATCTTTCTCCCAGAAAGATGAGAGGATTCATTCACCTGTACAACTTTACCTTAATTGGTAAAAAACCTATTTACTTTAACAGAATATGAAGTAATGGGACTGGATTGGATATAGTTTAAATATAAGGCCACGCTGTTCATAGTAAAAAATAATATTTTTATCTTTTCAATACACATCTTGAAGCGATGCATTTCAGCAGGTCATCTATTTCTACTGTCATAGTCTAAGCTCTCTTAATGCTATGTTCACACCGCACGCCATTGAAGCAGCAGAAGCAGCCGTTTCACATGCAAAGTCTATTCTTGAAATGCACCTAGGTGCATCAAAATGTACTCGAGCGCGTCTCGAGCAGCTGAAGCGGTGCCTCATGAGCTTCTGAGCATCTGAAGCGCGTCACATGCTTCACAAGCAGATGCTGAGTTAGAAAAACTTATGCTGCTCGACGCGCCAAATCAACCAATCAGAGAAACTGATGCTTGAGCTGGCACAGAAACTGACACTGCACTGCTTATGCAGAGATTTATGATGTTTTGAGGTGGACTTTCTCACTTAAAAACATATTGAAACTACTTTTTTCCAGCTAATCAGAGCAAATATAGCAAAACCAATCTCTGCTGTTGAACACAGGAGCAGCACAAGCATCAGTTGCATCTGTACTCACAGCAAGGATGATGCTCTTGACGCACGTCTGACCTAAATGTGTACAATCTTCAAAAATGAAGCAGGAGGAACTTTTTAGCTGCTCAAAGCGCGTCCGGTGTGAACGTAGCATTAGATGTGAAACCTTTCTCTCCATATGTTGCTTTACATCCAGTTCTTTTTCAGGGTTTTAACCAAGGCTTTGTTCCCCGACACGGTCGATCCGGGTTCGCATGTCTCTCTCCCTCGCCCATACCCTGTTTGCTGTCAGCCTATACTGTTGAAAAAAACGAGCCACTAGTGCCGTAAAAACTCACAAATTCACTGTTATATATAGTCTCTACTTTGCTGAAAGTTTATGTAGAACCAGAATAGGCAACCCGCCGGTCATTATGAAGAATACAATTTTAAGAACCAGTAAGTGCTTTGTTGAGGAGTTTTTCTCTAAGCAGACAGGCATCTTTTCAAGCGCATGGTCCTGGTTTGTGTTAGTCAGATTTCCCAGAATGATAAACGAATCACAGGTTGAACAGAAGTATGATGTTATTTCTCTTTCTATTATATTCTGTAGTTGTCATGGTTGCAGGGTGTGGGGGGCACGGCCTTTGGGAGGGGGAGGGTGCGGAAAGCCAAAACAGCTTTTTAGAAGTGGGCTGAATCAGGAGGTTTCTAGTATAGACTACGGCTGCAACAAACAATTATTTTGCAAACTGATTAATCTGTTTTTTTTCGATGAACCACTTAATAATTGCATAGCCAAAGGTTCCTTAAAGAAGATTTTTTATGAAACCAGGTGAAACTAAAACTTTTCCAATTTAGGAGGCTGGATTGAGCATGTTGACAGACAAACAACAATTTTTTCATCTTAAATGCAAAATTTTCGTATTTCTTTTTCAAGTTTGCCATAATTACTGCTCTAAATGGGTAGCTCTGTCAGCTATGTTTTAGAGTCACTATACTCAAGTTCAGGATTGTTTGGATTACTAAATTAGTTGGCGATTATTTCAATAATTGATTAATCATGATTAATCAGATTAATTGTTTCAGTCCTTGTAGATACTGTCTGCCTAATCTAAGAGAGATTTACTTGCTCGAACAAAAAAAAACCTAGCCTGGACGGATTATTATTAATATATATATATATTTTCAAATGTAGTATGAGACCTTTAAGTAAGAAAAGTGATGTTTCAATTTGCATCTATAAAGAGGTTGCAGCTTTCAACACATGGCAGAACTCTCTTTTCCTCAATATATAATAAAGTAATGCTTTGATTTTTACAATCTGCTTGTTTAACTACACAACCGTCCCTGATGTCAGATGGAATGAAAAAAAAATCAATAGTGTTTTTGTGCTTGCCTTTGCAACATTTTGGTGATTTTATACATTTAAATTTTTCCTCAAGGCAACATCCTCTGTATATCACATTTCAGCATCAATAAAAACAATGGAATGTCATAAAATGTAAACTTAATTGCATTAGGCAAACAGATGTGTATTAGTAGCTCCATCAGAAGACTTAAGAAGTCACAAGCAAAAGGAAGAGAGGATAAAAGACAATATAAAGATGTAAACAGTTTAGCAGCACTGATAAGAATGGGAAAAGGTCCAAGTGCTCAAGAATGCACAAAAGGTGATACAGGGTGATTACATTTACAGTTTATACACAATGTAGACTATATAATAGGAAAGAGTGCGTGCAAAGCTACAACTCAGGAAAACAAAAAAGTTTTTCCTCCTGTTTCTGCATGTCAAGTGTTTTGGACCTCCTATTGGAGGCTCAGTTCAAATAGATAGTGTTGTAGATCTGTGGGGTCTTTGCAAATATTGGTTGATTTCCTGATGCAATGTGTGTTATAAATGTCCTCCAGGGCTTTTTTAAGTGCTTCTGCAAATCTGATGTCATAAATTCTTTCCATTCATTGTCCACTGAGGAGATGTTAGCCTCACCCTGTGGCTTCCTGAAGCTAATAAACAATTCCTTTGTCTTTCCTGTGTTGAGACGGGTTATTTCAAACTTGTTAACTAGGTTTTGTACCTGGGTTTTAGCATTTTTTTTGTTATTTTGTGGGAGGAGTTTCTTCAAGGTTAGTGGAGCAAATAAACTGGATTTTAGTTCCACATGTTTGGTTCTGATTTTAGATCTGCACAGTAGATTTGAATAGTAGATTTATTTTGGTGCCAAGTCATTCTGTGAATTATAAACAGACTAAAGTATTTTCCTGTTGGGGGAGTGGGCTCTACTTAGTTTTAGGTCCAGAAAGTTTCCTGTCCTGATTACTAAGACTCAATCCAGACGATGTAGTAGGTATTGCAACTGTTTTGTTGTGTAGGTTAAACTTATTATAAAAGATACTATAACATATTCACATGGTTCAAGCAAAAAATAACCCTACGAGTTAACCAATTTCTGCTAACTGTCACTATTCAACCTTACTTTCAATATCAAAACTAAATAGTTTTGAAAAGTCATTAAATGAGAAATAAGTTCTACTGCAAGAAAAAAAAAGAAGAAAAAAAAAAATATATATATATATATATTTGCCACCAGGGATTAAAACTCTTAAGAGGTTTTCAGTTGGCTTCTGAAAAAAGCAGTTTTAATCTAGCCCTAGAAGGACTTTTCATCATCTTCCCTGGCTAGATACAGCACCACCTAAAATGAGACATAGCTCTCCTTTTTCAGTGCTTCATTAGTCCAGATCTATGCAGTTTAAACTTTAGCTTTTGCTGCTTTGGTTATTAAGATATAATCCTCTTTAATTTCGGCCGATGATGTCATCCTCTGACTTTAAAAAAGCCATTTTAATTTAGCCCTAGAAGGACTGTTTAGACTCTTCCCCTTACCTCTAGCACAGACCCCGGCCAGCTACTGCCTCTCCCCAGCACTGGTGGTCTGTTAGGTTAGATACAAGGAAGTGCCACTGAATACAGACAGCTCTGGATTAACTACTTTTTGGTGCTTTGTTAGTGCAGATTTGTGCAGTAAAACTTTAGTTTGTGCTGCTTTGGCATTTATGATATAATCATTTTTAACTTCAGCCGATGAAATCACTATCTGACTAGAATGCTCAGACACAAATCAAAGTGGACTACTTTATCAGCGCTTCCAGGACTTTTCCAAAAATTGATGGTCTCCCTAAACCGATTCAAAAGTTGTGCAAAGAGACAAATTCAGCTGCAGTCTGTAAGGTAATGTTTCACCACTGCTACAATATGAAGTCCTGATAGTGAGATTTTGACAGGCAATGCTATCAGGGTTGCTCGGGGTAACAGCAGATCCTAACTAAAGGATCAGATAGGCTGATGAAGTACTATTGTGGAGCTCTCCCTCCTCCCACTGAACAAGTTAAAAATGCCCATTGGCATATCATGTTTTTTTTTATTATACGAAATTAGCACTAATATCTGATCCAATATTAACATCATTGGCTGAAATTAAAAATTATTATATCTTAAAAAACAAAACAGCACAATAGGCAATTTTTACTGCACAAAATTTGCACTATTCCTGGAGCCCTTTGAAAGCAAATATATTGCGAGGAAATTGGTTATCTTGGCTGATAGAGCTGTGCTGACAGGCTTGCCTCGGTAGTACTCAAACATTGTAGTTTGACAAACACGACTTTTCCCCTGTGCAAACTTAGTGCTTGGCCCAGCATCTTCCACATTGGCTAGGAATGCTTTGCTTTTAAGTGGTAGTTGAGACTGGAAGAACTACTGCAGTAATCTAATTCTACATTGCACAAGGTGTGAACAGCTTAGGTATTGTCGAGGTTTCCATTGGGAAGCTTCTAAAAAAAAAAAAAATTCCTGAAGCAAACCCGGTGGCTTTATAGCTGCATCCATGTCAGCATGTCACGTTCGATGTGGTAATTTCATAGCAGGCCTACACAGGTTGGAAAGCTGATTCATTCTTGCCTCTAGATATCCATCCGCATCAGATATACACCCACGGCAGATATATATCTGCACTAAAATATCAAGGTAAAAGTTATGATAGCTTACATAGTATAGACCCAGCTCCCAACCAAACTTGAGAATAGATTAACGGCGATATTTTTTTAAATCGCCCAATGCTACGTTCATACCGTACACGCTGGAGGCAGCAGAAGCAGCTAGTTTACATGCAAAGGCAATGGTTGACAAGCATAAAGGCATAGCAAAAGCTCCTGCAGCGCATTTTGAGTAGCAGTAGCAGCATGCCTGAGCAGCTGAAGCAGTGCATCATTAGCTTCTGAGCATCTGAGGCACAAAATGTGGTATGATAGCAGCAGCTGCTGCATTAATCTTTTGCTGCTCTATGTGCCACATAGACCAATTAGAGAAGCTGATCTGGGAGCTTGCAGGTAGATAGATATCACACTGATGCAGATCGCTATGATCACTCCTTTGAAACAGTTATCAACGCCTAAATATACTCAAAATGTCTATACTTGCCAGCAAAATGTGTTCGATTTTATTATTTTGGTGCCTGTAGTTTGGATTACGTCTGTGAAAAATATATAATATATATAATATCGGAAAACGGCGGAAAGGCAAACTGGGCAGAGGCTGCAGGATTCCCAGTGACAGAACACCGCCAGTGTACGGGGATCTAAGCGGCTTCGACAGCGTAAAAATATTTGAAGGCATGTTTGTAATCTTGATAAACTGACTGCACAGATTAAGTTTTCAGGTGGACTTTCTCACCTAAAAACATATTAAAACTTTGTTTTACCCACTTATAACAGCAAATATAGCAAGGACACATCTGGAAGCATCAAAAAGGAAGCACCAGAAGCCATTTTGCAGCTTCCTATGCTTGCGGTCTGCACGTAGCATTATTCATTAAAATAAGCCAAGCGTTTCTCTCAATTTCATCTGCCATTGTTAAAGGCAAAGAAAGAATAGGGGAGCTCTGCCCAACGCACATCAGACCAACTTTACGACCACGTTTGCTAGAGCAACAAAGATTCTTCAGCTGTGCATCAGAACTAAACTTGTACAAGTATCAAAAATTAAGCAGCACCCATGTGGTTACTGCAGCGGGTGGTCTTAACGTAGCATAAGAGTCTGGCTTTAACGCAGCACGTTAACGCTGATAAAAGCCCCCCACTAATGTAAACATTGGATTTGGTTATTCTCACCGATCTAATAACATGTTTATTATTACTTTTGACAATCCAAATGAAAATGAGCAAGTTTTTTTTCTCCCAAACTGACAACCAACACTTTAGTTTTAGGTAAAATGTCAAAGTAATAGATTAGGAAAGAAATGCACAATGCTACACTGTCATGATTCCTGGCACAAGTGCTGGTTAGATTCAGGATTCAACATGATTGCCAGGTCCACCTCATTTCCAATCATTCTCCATCTGATCCACCTGCTTACCAGGCTATATAACCAGCTCTCAGACCAGTGTTAAGGAAGAAAATATTCTAAATTAGTTAACTTTGGAAAAAAGGTACGCTCGGCGAGCTGCGTGTGGCCACAAGGAAAACTAGCATTGCGTGTTGACGTCACAGAATTACAGAGTTTAATCCAATATATGATAATTCATAAACTTAGAAATAAGACAATGCACAAACTTACACCAGAAACTGCAGAACAAC
>NW_015150802.1:233714-235198 GCF_000732505.1 Cyprinodon variegatus
TCACAGAATAGCTGTTGGAATGCTCTTCCTACCATAAATTCTCCGGAACAAACTTAAATTCAGTAATTTGGTTCAAGGAAAGGTTATCTTCACAAACTTGTTCAAAATTAAGAAATATGTTCAAAATGAGAGTGCTCAACATAACTTTTACACATGCCATAAGATTAACTGTATTAAAAACTAAAAATAATCATTTTTCTTTAACACCAGTCACTAGTGCCAGATTATTACCATCCATAGGTGAGTATAGTTCCTCATTCCTGTTACCTGCCTGCCTGATTTTGACCTGGTTCTGCCTGCTGATTTTCTGAGCCTGCATGAACTGTAGTGGACTCATTATAGTGTGTTTTTGGATCTCTAACCTGTTTTCTGTGCCCTGACCTCACTCTCTGATTCTCCTCTTGATTGTCTCTGGATCTTGTATCATCTGGCTTTGACAATGAACCTGCTCTCAGTTTCCAAACTCTGGTTTGTCCCCTTGATCATTCTGCCCGACTCTGCTTTCAAAGATCTGTCCCTCTGCATTTCCTTGCACAAACTGTTAACTGCAAAGGAGGATAGCTACAAATCAGCATGTCACCTGTGACATCACATGCAGACCGGCATCTTCAGAAACTCTCAAAGTTTGTTAGTGAGCTTGAATTCAACATTAGGGACATCTTCTGTTTCTGTGTGGTCACTCAGTTGTCTAATCTCCTTCCAGAAGTTCTAGTTTCTGACTCTGGTGACTCCCTGCCAACCTACAGCAAGAAAAGTGATCAAGAAAAGCAGTTTTATACTCCAGTAAACATTTAAAATGTATCTTGTTGTTGTGGTTTAAAGCTGGGTCTTATGCTGGTTAAGATTCTCAGTCATCCAGATCATAGTCATTCCAAAAAAGTAAAAAAAAACAATCTGCCAGGCTTTATAGAGTGGACCAAAACAAAATCTTGTTTTGGTTTGGAAAACATGCCATGCTGATTTAAAAAAGCTTCCTGGATGGGAAGCCAAACGTCTTCAAACTTGTAAACAAAGTCCAGTGGATTGTTTTTTGGACTTTTTTTTCATTCTGGGTTTTTTGTTGTCTGGTCTTTACAAACACAACAAAATAAAACAACTGAAAAACATGTCAATGTTGTCACCTTTTACAAAACTATGAGTTGAGTGGAATAGAAAGAGGGGTATCTTGACTTAAGCATTTATTAAAGTCCCTAATATCAGTCATGAGGTACTGTATCGGCACCTTTTTCAAAATTATGTATCCTATTTTGAGTCTTGCACACGGACACGACAGGGAAAAACTTTACAAGGAATCCTATTTTATTGCTTTTGCATAATTTAATACTATCTGTTTTGTATGAATTTGTTCATCTCATAAAACGTGATTTTATTTTAAGCTCCAAGCTGTGGAGAAACAAAGCTCTGGCTGCCGAGATTTGACAAAGATGTGATGCAGATGGCGTTCAACAATAAACAGCGTGAGATTGTGAGATTAACGCTATGTG
>NW_015150802.1:236392-269507 GCF_000732505.1 Cyprinodon variegatus
GGCGGAAAGAAAGTTGTGGATAAAAGTGCAACAGTGTACGAGCATTGTGCACCACGTTTTGTTTATGCTAACATCAACATGACCAACATGTCATACTAACCCCGGAATCCCACATACTCCATTAGCGCTCCGCCCCGCTGCGCTCCAGACCGCCTGCACAAAGCAAAGCCTACAGCCTCCGCTGTGGCTCCCATCCGCTCTCCTCTGAGTTCCTTGTAGATCGTAGAGGGCATGCGCGAGATGATTAAATTCAAAGCAGCAAAACATGCGGAAATCATCCATGGTTTCCGCGGATCATTAAAAATAATTACAAATCATTTTTTTTATTAATTTCATAAATTTTTATTTATTCATAAATTTTTATTTATTCATACATTTTTATAAAAAAATTTTATTTTTCGGTGTAACAATAAACATAAACCGAACCGAATCGAAAACCATGACCACGAAACCATGAACCGAACCAAACCGTGGATTTTGTGAACCGTTCCACCCCTAATATATATATATATATATATATCTCCCCAAGGCGCTCCCAGGCCAGCTGAGACACATAGTGCCTCCAGCGTGTCTTGGGTCTCACTGTGGGTCTCCTCCTGTACGTAGGTTGTTCGTAGAACATGGGGAATGCGTCCAGGAGGCATCCAAACCAGATGCCCAAGCCAAGTGGTTTCTCTCACCGTGGAGCTACGCAGCTCTACTCTGAGTCCTCCCCTGATGACTGAGCTCCTCACCTTATCTCTAAGGGAGAGCCCAGACACACTCCCGAGAAAACTCTTTTCGACCGCTTGTATCCGCTATCTCGTTATTTCGGTCATTACCCAAAGCTCATGACCATATATGAGTAGAGGTGAGTATTGGCATGAGTGTTGCAATTCGATACATGTAGCGATACTTGGGTCACGATACGATATTATCACAATGTTGCAGTATCAGTATATATTGCCATATTTTCCCCAGCTATCAAAATCAAATGATGAGATAAAACAGCAAGTGCTGTATATTTTCATCAGAAAATATTGATTAGGTATTATTATCCATGTTGTTTTTGGGTTTTCTTCCACTGTGACTGCCTCAAATACAGATATGGTGCTGCACGCACAGTTCAAGGGCTCCACAGCGCTTTCTGCCAGAGTGGTGGTGCAGAGGTAGCCCATTTTCCCATCAATGTTTTATGTAACCATTTTTTTTTTGAAAATCGATACTAAGAAGTGAAAGATCGATATTATATTGGGCAGCCGAATATCATGATATATCGCCAAAACAATTATTTCCCACACCCCTATATATGAGAGTAGGAATGTAGATCGACCGGTAAATTGAGAGAGCTTTGCTGTTAGGCTCTGTACAGTCGGTACAGTTTCCACTTCACAGCAGACGCCACACCAATTTGCCTCGATCTCCCGCTCAATCTTGCCCTCATTCATGAACAAGACCCCAAGATAGTTAAACTCCTAGGGGCAGTGCATCCTCCCCAACCTGGAGGAGGCACTCTACCCTTTTACGGCTCAAGACCTTGGTCTCGGAGATGGAGGCATTCAACATTTTTCACATGTAACTAACAATAGTTAGTGTGATTGCAGATGTGTAGAGCTTCCAGTTTCCAATCAGATACTAAGAGCATTTCCAAAAGAGGGGTGTCTCTAAGAGCATGCGCAGTACCCCTTTAAACAGAGAAACATGGTGGCCAAGACAGGGAAAGTTGAGATATCTTTCTTGGCTGTCACAACACATACAGAATAACAGGCTAAAAGAGTCAAGAGAGAGTTACAATGCATGAATAAGCAAAGAAGGAACAAAGCTTTGCAGGACCACCTCGGACTGAATCTGGACTCCCAACGTACTGTAGTCCTAGACAGTATCTTTTCACTACTTTAATTATTGAAAATTGCATGTTGTCATCTCCACTTGGAGGGGGAGGAAAGTTTCTCAATGGGAGGTTAGGGATGGGGCTTACAGTTCACACTAAACTGTTCTCCTCACTCATTGTTCAAAATTGTGCAAATGTGCACCTTTAAAGGAAAGTTTACAAAAAGTTAAATGTTCAAGGAACAACCATGTATTGAGAGGTTTGAACTATTTGATCCAGACAGAACTCTGGTGAGTTAGCTTTTTGGAAAATGTAAACGTTTATGACCTTTCATTTTAAAAGAATCAGGATCATGAAATTATAGGAATTGAGGGACTGGAATCAGAATCTGAATAACTGAAACTCAAACAACGCCCAACACTAATAATTGTTAATGCTAAACCATTTTAACTAGAATGTCTTCAGCATTTATAGTATAAATTACAATAGCTTTGCAAATCTCAGGGCAGAATTAATCAAACTGTCCTAAAATAGTCCTAAGGTAACAGAGATAAATATAGAGGAAGTGCTGACGGTATCCCTATTTTTATGAGTAAGTCCATTAGACAGTCACTAAGTGGATTTATGTGATGAATGAACTATTAACAATGGCAAGGCTTCTGCTGATTAGGTTCTTTTTGTTGGAAATAATTTTACTTGTCATTTGGGGACTCTGCAGAGCAGGTACAAACCTGCAAACTGCCAAAATCCGCTACAATGTAGACTCACATTAGCTGTTAAATGGGACTAGCGGCATTCATCTCTCCTTTTCCAGAGCAGCCGAATACAGAGTCATTTTTCTGTTGTGATGCTCATTATACAGAATGTGAGTGGACTGTGGTTGTGAAACAAGGAGAGTGTAGGTGGTGTTACGAGCATGAAAAGAAGACAAAGGCTGAATAGGAAACGCTGCACAAGATAAGACACAAACATAGAAGAAACTCTTTGGAGGGATATTACTGAGAGATTGAAATGGACCAATGTCATGCACATCAGGCATACTAAAATAGATTTAGTCATTCAAACTTGAACCAATAAACATTTCCTGACAAATATCTGACATCAGGCTATGATTTTTTCCCCCTGACTGAATAAAAGCTGGGCTACACATGGCAGCCAGTAGGGACTATTCATTCATTATAATCTGACAGTTGGTTTAGAGGCTGTCATGATTGATGACTGTCTTCTAAAACATAAAAGTAAAGAAAACAGTCATAAACTCAGAGTGACAAACGTATGATTGTAGATGAGGTGAAGAAATTATGCTTTAATATTAAAGGATTTTAAAGAGTCCCCTTTATTGTGGAGTTATTCTGTAAAACGGCATTGTTATTTCTGTTTCATAAAAAAAGTAAAAATAATAATAAAAAAACAAATGAAGGTTAAAAAGAACATTTTGAAGTAGACTTTAAAAGGTTCAACAGCAAAAGGACGTTTTGAAGGTACAGATTAGTAGCACTGATGATATGAACTTCAAATCACCTTTTCTCTGTGCCTCTGCACTCCTCATGATCCCTCATTCATGGTACCTTTGCCAGCACTTGGCTTTGACCATTGGCATACAGGTTAAGGTTACATTAAGTCATTTCTTTCCGTAGGCATGATTTTGAGGTCTTCATATTACAGAAAATTTGTATATGCGGGACAGCCTGCATTCAAATTCAGCCTCAATGAGCTCAATGAGGAAGATTATAGTTAATTTTCTTTAGCTGAGCATATACTGTGCTTTATTTTCAATTGTTGCAAGCAGCTACAGCTATCACTGTACGATGAAACCACAGGGTTTAAAAGTTTCCAACTCACAATGTTTGTTCTCACACTGTGCGACCCGACGCTCCGATGCAACGTTTAAAAACCACAGACTCAGCTCTGCAGTGAGATAGCGCTACTCGGACTTGTCTATCCGGGAGCAAAAGGAGTAGAAGAGGAATATGAAGCTCACTAGAGTAAAACGCACTGCCTTGGCCATTTGTGCAATTTTGTGTGCTGAAATCCCTCAAAAGAAAAGGTCACTACGTATTTGGACAAAGACATGGCCCAGGACACAGGCCTAGTGTCGCCATGGGGTCCCCTAAGAGCAGCTGAAGGAAATTTGTGTAGATCGGGTAGTCTGGGCATTTCTGCTTAAACTGCTTCCTCTGTGAGCTGGCCCCAGATAAAGAGGAAGAAAATGGATGGATGGCTGAGCAAACATGGCTACTATGGTCTGTTAATGTAACAGAAAGAACTCCACTTTACCTGCACCCCCGCCACGTTTGTGTTTTCATCTGAGATGAAGAAGAATCCTTGTTTGTGCATGTACACTGAGCGATTTCCCCATGACGGCTGACTGAATTTCAAACATATTTGATTTTCTCCTGACCTCACGATTCCTGATCAGGACGTGGTCGTGAGAGGCTGATTGCCGCCCGTTACCCCCTGTACAATAGACGATGCACCATCGGGCTGAAAGTCGGCCCAATCGAGAAATTCTCGCACGACTGGAAAATCGGCCTGAGAAAGGGTATAAAATCTTACAGTTTATGCCCAGCTTTAGAGCTGTGGTTATATGCAATCAGGGTAACAAGATTCCACCTGATTAATCAAAAGAGAATTGTGCTTTGTTGCATTGTTATAAAGCTGACAAATACTGCAGTTCAAGATTCACAGTCCGAACTCCACAAATTACTTTCTATATCTCTTTGCTTTAGTCAGTGTGAAACTGTGCGCAAAAGCAGTATTATGATTCTCACTTTATTATTGTCACAAATGATGGGTCATGAGTTCATTAAATTTGCCACTTTCAGAAGGCTGCTGAGATCCAGATAGTTTCACAGATTGCGTCAGTGAGTTTAAACCGACACTACAGCAACAGTAATTACCTACTGCAATACATGGGGCAAGTTGGTAGATAGTTCCATTTAAAAACAAACTCTTAGCTTGGCAGAAAGAATTAAAAATATAATTGTCATTTTAAAGGTCGTAAATCTCAGCGGGATCACTCACATATGACTGGAGTTTAAATCCAGAGTGAATTGCTTCTGTAAAACTATAAAATACAAGTTCCAAAAGCCCAGGGAAATTTTGATCGTTCATTCCCCTACTTTTTTGAGTGCTGACCTAACCCAGCTCAAGTGGAAAATGTCAGAGTTATTCTTTTAGGATGGATGTATTTGTATTCATCAGTGACAAGACTGCTCTTTGCTGGAGGCTTTTGATTCACCTTTGTCTCTACAAACCCTTAAACTGTTTTCTTGGATCAGAGTCAGGCAGCACACTTGACCAAGTACTTATTTTCTCTTTTACCGTTTCAGAAATGTTTGTTGTATTATACAGTGCTATCACATCTTCAAATCCCTTTTTTGCAATGCCACTAAAAACTGAGAGTCAGGTTACAAGCCTGGATGTTATGCCACCTTTTTTTTAAAAGGCTGTCTCCACAACTTTCACAGTACTTTATCTCAAGGATATCACATTAGTACCACTAAAAGAAGGTCAATCTCACCCTTCACATTAAACATGCTGGGACCCCTCTGCCTCATGCCTCATCTATCCGAAGGATACAATACTTTTAGTAATCAGTAATTTGTTTTTTATAGTTCGACACTTCATTCTTTATAATGAAAAAGGAATATTCTATAACTTGTGGTCGTATTGAAAGGTTTCATTAGTTGTGAATAGCATTCACAGTGTTTGAACAATTTCTTTTTCTTATTTGTGGTAACATGGAGCATGAAACTGCTCAAAAGGTCAGTGAAAGCACTTTGATTGAAGGTGGTGCATATTTGCTGTGATTAATGCTACACTGATCATTTCACTGATTTTTGGATGAAAATCAGTCTCCCCTTTTCATTCTCCCTTTTTTTTGAAGTTACAATGAGATTTTGTCAGGGGAAATTATTTTTCCACCCAGAGGCATACTAAGATCAGACAGAAATAGAGAGGCCATATGTTCAAAAGTGGGAAAGTTAAAAGACAGAATGCATACATTATCTGTGTGAAAGACATTCCTCTTTATCTGTGTATGTAAATCCCAAGGATAAATTGAATTTATAAATGACCCAGGTGGAAGAAGATACATACACACAACATCCACAGACAAGTCAGGAGTGTTTGAAGCACAGCAAAAGAAAGGTGGTGAAATGCCACGTTTCATATATATTCAATGATCTAGTAGCACTTGACATTTCTGTTTGGCTATAACATGAATGCAGGAAAAAGTAATGAATAAATAGTGTCTAGTGGTTACACTTTACACTAAACATTATTATTAAAAGACCATGTTTTAATGATTAACAGATAGTCTAGTCAAATATAGTAAGACATTTTCTATGCTGATAAGGTAAATTCCATGATGATTGGTTCTGTTTAAAGTCAATACAGAAAAAGCCTAAATGTATTAAAGTAAAAAAAAATAAGTGCAGTGAGAACAATGAGCTTATGGGCTGCCGGGGTCTTTCTGCATGGAGTTTGCATGTTCTCCCTGTGCATGCGTGGGTTCTCTCTGGGTACTCCAGCTTCCTCCCGCAGTCCAAAAACATGACTATTAGGTTAATTGGCTTCTCTAAATTCTCCTTAGGGGTGAGTGTGAGTGGTTGTTTGTCCTGTTTGTCTCTGTGTTGCCCTGCGATGGACTAGTGACCTATCAAAGGTGTACCTGCCTCTCGCCCATTGACAGCTGGAGATAGGCACCAGCATATGAAATATTAGATATATACCGTACAGTTGAAAGTAGTTTTTCATTGGAAGAGTTTTCTTTTTCACTTTCTTATGGTAAAACAGAATGAAGGTTTTTTGACATTAATTAGGACTACATGCCAGACTAAGTGCAACTTCTTTCTATAGATATTTGTTATTACTTTTTTAAATTCTTACGTTAATGTACAGTATGTACGCCCACACAATGACGCAATAAGCAACATAGGATAAATCTCAGGCGAATCTGTGGACACATGGTAGAGCAGCACCTCACACAAACCACTTGGTTTGTAACATAGTGGGGAAATAAAAAGAAATCAGGAGATATAAAGAAGAGAAACCACAGTCTGGTTCATCCTGAAAATCTCCAGACTCTTAAGGGTCCCTCCTTCATCTGTTCACAAATTTACAGCGCTCAGTGTAAACACCATGAGAAAGTCCAGTTGTTGCTTTATTTAAAGCAGACATTGGCTCTGTATCTCAAAGATTAATGTGTTTTTGGGCAGATTGTAAGCATAGAACATGGGGCAAAAGCAAAATACCTTGCTAAGATCGCTTTATCTAGTGTAGAAAATGGTCCTGTTTTTATTTATTTTATCTCTTTTCATGCACTCTTTCCTGTCTCTATCTCCCTCCTTTTCTCCCTTTAGATCTCACTCCCCCTTTCTTTCTTCTCCCTTTCCATGTCCTTTGTATACGATTTTACTCTGCAAATAATGTTCAGTTAAGTATAACATACAAGTATCAAAGCAGAACCTTATGGCAACAGTAATACTGCTCAGCAAAGCTGTTGGGCTATCAGCTAGCTGTGGGACATCAATTCCCAGAGCTATATAAGGTAAACAGGACACAATAAGAAAAAACAAACAAACAAAAAATAACAGAAATTTGCTCTGTGTTTCAGAGATGAATGTGTTTTGGGGCAGACTGTCAAGCATACAACGTGGAGTAAAAGCAAAAGTAGTAGTAAATACTCCTGCATCACTAAGCCTTTATTCCATAAGTAACACCAGATTACAGTTTGTAAATACACCCATATTACTGCAATAACTAGGGCTGGGCGATAAACCGGATTTTTACTGTTACCGTCATTCACCACTATATCCGGCGACAATTTTCCTATGTGAGTAAAAGAAATAAACTTAATTCTGCCGTTTTTCCTTTGTGCGAGGGTGGCTGGTATTTCCTTCCCTTTCAAGACACTGAAGCATGTGGGGAAATTACGGGACTCCACCAATCCAGTCAGAAGCATAAACAAAGATAAAGGCGGATGAGCCCATTGAAGAAGCTTCTAACCAGCTGTAAATGATATAACATCAGTTAATCTTGTGGAGCTAAGCAAGAGCAGAGATGGAGCTGAGCATGCAGAGAAGAAATCGAGGGCGCATTGTCAGAGTCCCTCGGCAGACCGGTTTTGAGTGACGGTTTGCGAGCTTAAAAGATGAAGATCGTTCTCACTGCACGCTCAGTTCGGTGGCATGGAAATTACGTCATAAATGTTGAGCAAAAGAACACAAAATGTCTGAGTTTGTCTGAAAAAAGCTCCATTTGGAAAAGGCTCCATTAACTTTGCACAAAAATGTTTGCAAGAAAGGTTATATTTTTCTACTCTTCAATGAGACATTGCTAAATGTTTAAACCTGAATGGGTACAAGGCTTTAATATTTATAAATAAATAAGCTGTATTTTCTGCACTTGCCTTTTTTCTTATACAGGAGTTGGAGCATTTATCGTACTTTTATCGTTATCAAGGTAAAACTTCGTAATTTATTGTGGTATTGATTTGAGGTCATACGGCCCTGCCCTAACTTTAACTCACCAAATGGATCAGACAATGAGGGGGAAACATCATGTGGAAATAAGAAGTAACAGCAATATTGCAGAACATAAGCCAAAAAGTTAAAGCTTGGGGCACAGACAGGATGTCCAAATGGACAAAAAAAAACAAAAACAAAGCACACATTCAGAACAGTTTTAAAGTGGCTTAAAGATTACAAGTGTTATGTTTTGGTATAAACATAGGCCTTAAACTGTGTGTGAGCATGGCAGCCTACAAATCTGGCAATGGACAAAAACCTCAGGTTGAAGGATACAATTAAGATGTTGGACTACAATCATAAGCATCAAGAGGCATTATTACCTAATCCTAAGGGAATGTTTGCAGGCTT
This sequence comes from Cyprinodon variegatus, assembly GCF_000732505.1. Lineage (NCBI taxonomy): Eukaryota > Metazoa > Chordata > Actinopteri > Cyprinodontiformes > Cyprinodontidae > Cyprinodon > Cyprinodon variegatus. The sequence continues at coordinate 245,087 of NW_015150802.1, forward strand.
ATTACTTTTATTCTGAAGATAAATCTAATCAGAGTGGAATCAATATTTAACTGATAAGCGGTACAGCCTTTTCAGTAGATATTTAAATGCCTGCTTCTGTTTATTCTCACTTATCTGAGTCACGGCAACTACCACACTCACATCTGGGTTAAAGCATAAGGGAGGGTAATTCCCATGGTGTAATGCAACATGCCTATGCAGCTGTAGTCTGCTTGCCTTCATTTTAAGGCTGTAGTAGTTATCTACTTAAATGCTATTAATCATTGATCATAAAGCCATTTGGCAATCAGTGTGATACTACAAACTTTGAGTTGGGAGCATAACTCACCACAGTTTTCCTCATCAGCCTGATTTCCACAGTCATCTATGCCGTTGCAGTGCAGGAGCTGCGGGAGGCAAACTGTCAGATTGCCACAGGGAAAATATCCAAGTGGGCATGTAGTCTTCTCCTCTGTGGTATTGAATGCTGCAATAATAATAAAAAAAGACCAAAACATGACTTCAATGTCAATCATTTAAGAATGAAAATATGTGTAGTTCTATGCACTGGATGACTGGGGGGTCTTTACTGAGGAAGATGTTTCTATTTTTACTGCTATTATGGAGCAGGTTTATAGCTGGCTGTTTTAGTAAACAAGATATATTGCCTCATGTTTTGCATTTCATATACAGAATGCCATGCCATTTCTGTCACTATATTGTTTTAGCTCCTTTCATAACATCGTTTCTCTCTCTATGACAATAATTGCCAAAACCATGGCCACTACTCTTTTTTACACAGCTGCACATCAGAACAAAAGTCATATTATGTTCCCTTTAACATAAAGCAGGTCAATTTCATATTTTATTTAAGATTTTCGTGTATTTCAAACAGCTGCTGAAACGGAAAAGTAGAGAGAAAAATGAAAACTGTATTAAGATTCATTACACTTGCAGTCCGTTCAGCAAACACAATAAATTAAATTGCTTTTACAATAATGGTTAAATCAATTCATTCAGTAGCGACTCACTGTCCCAGCTTTTTTTTCTGCTACTCAATAAATCTGTCCTGTTCACACTTAAAAGCAGAGGAAATGTATAAAGAGTTAAAGCCTGCTTTAGCATCAACAACAGAGCATGAATCATTGATTATAATTGATTAAGAAATTGCAAACATAGCTCAGCGAGAAAAAATATTTTTAAACAGTCAATCATTAGCAAATTGCTTTGGCTAGTTTAAAACTAAATGCAAGAAACATCAACAAGCAGCAAAATTACATATTATAATGACTCATGATGAATAACAACTACATGTTGTGATGACCTGAAATACAATGAGGCTAATTAGTACATCTCTATCTGACCAACGGCGCAGTGTGATCACCTCAGGTGACTGTGACCCATGTTTCCGAAGACAGCGGGGGAAAATCTGTTTTCCTGAACTGCTGCATAATTAACTTACAAGTTTTGAAACACCTCAGCACAGAACAGATAAAAGCTACATAAATAAAAAATAAAAAAACAATATGAACATGCCATTCTTCAACAATTTATTAGGTTGAAGCAATAAAGCTGAATTTCTGCATGCTGAAGAGGTTGTTTGCACTCAGCAATAAGAAATAATGTGTTCTGATTTTAAAAGAGATTTTCATGAAGCTGTTTAACATATTTTAAGTATCTCTGCATGCGCTCTGTGATGACCTGTGACCACATCCCCTTTGCACACTGTAGAGCAAATGAATGCTCAACACATCATCCAATCAGTCCAGTTATAGTCGGAAGGTAACAAACACTAGCACAAAATTTGTTCTAGTTTAGAAGCTTACTTATTTAACTGGAGTGCAATCTTGACTTTTTTTTTTAAAGGAAGAGAATCCACATGCTGAAAATCCACTTTATTGGCTGAAATATTATGCTTTTCATGAGTGCACCAACTTCAGAAATAAGTGCAAATGTATAAACACCGGAGAATAAAATGACCATTATAAGAGTATTTATAGTTTTTTTTTGCCACCGCAATAGAGATTGCAGTGATTTTTCTAAGGCACTAAGCAACCCCAATATTCCTTTTATGTACAGAAGCATCAGGAAATGGAAACAAGTTAAAGGTACATTCTGTTTTTGTTTACCTCTTCATCTAAGACACTTAGAGAATCCATAAATAATCAGAGAGACAAAACATAATAGCATCTTAGTAAAAGACACCTTATGAAATCATCTTTCAAATTTGACACAACGAAAAAGAGAAATAAAATCATTCTCATGAGTTCATAACAACTGAAACAAAAATGTAAGAAATTCTACCAACTTCCCTTTATCTTAAATTCACAATGCTTCAATTAAAATGTTATATTCCTACATCAGCCATAAACTATATACTGATTAGAGCCCCCAAACTAAAGGAAATTATGTTTCATGAAGGCTAAACTAAATTACTTTCAATCCCAAACATAAATTCACACAATTTTAAACACACCTATTTTAAATATTTGTTATAAATGTCTCATTCAAAATGCAATTACAAATATTTTTTTATTAAAATAAACAAAGTTGTCCATATTTCATAATACTACAGCTATGCAGCCTTGAGATAGTAATGACTTTTGGAGTCAGCAGTCGGGTACTAGGTATTTTTGTCCGCACCTAAGGCAGTATTAATATTATGACCCCTTTCCTTAGCTGTAATTCAGAGACCCAAATGCATCTGTAATGAAGCATGTCGGTCAAATTCTAGCCTTTGTACCAGAAAAATGAGGCATGAGAAAACAAAACAATCCAAAACCCATTCTAGCAGACACAATGTCCCTGTTCCTTTCTTGCATCCTTTTCACTGTATAATAATATGATTATAAACCATAAATGAATATGTTTATATTAGGAATGCATAATATCAAATTGTGCATCTTATTGGTAATACAGACGGACTTATACAGTTTTTTTTAAGGCTGATACTGTTTATTTTGTTATTAGATAAATCAATCCTCAGTATGTACTTGCGACATATTGATATAAATGATATAGCTTTTTTTTCCACTTAGCCATTTACATGACAAAAAACAACAACAATATGAAATCATGCACCAATTTTGATTTAAAAGCGTAAATATTTACTAGCAAGTCAAACAAAAAAAATATAATAAGAAGCAGATGAATGGGGTGGCAATGCATGAGCTTCACCTGATCTCAATGCATGGCTGCTAAATGCATTAATGAATCGACCAATAAATGCATGAATAGTGCAAAAAAAAAAAAAAAAAAAAAAACTAACATAACCCAGCTGATGTATCACTCCATCTCAGATTGGAATAGGCTGATATTAGCCTTCAAATTATTGTAAGGCATTGTCCTCCCCATTAATATAATACACCCAATATAAATGATTCAAGACATTCATTAACCATTTGTGGCAGACCACAGTCCAGACACTTTGGAATTTCTGTTCAGATAAAAGGTTTTTTTTTTTTTTTTTTGAAAATCAAGTAAGTATTAAGCCCATGTCCGCAGGTCATATGCACCCAACTGTCTGTCCAAGTCTGTTACAGAACTAAAAATGTTTAACAAACAGATATCTGAATCTTTATTTGCAACCTATGCACAGCACAGGAGGGAGAAAACCACATGGTGTCTGTAATTAAGTCTACATAGAAAAAAAAAAAGAAAAAAAAATGATCTTGCTATCTGGTATCAGGCAGTTGAGTTGTAAAATATCCGTACATTGATGTTGGCCACAGTTGAAAAATTGTGCATCCCGATTTAGATAAAATAAACAGATTTAAGATTCAAGGAAAGGACTAGGTTTTAGATTGCTCTGAAGACATAAATATTGTGCAAAACTCACCAAGCAATTTGTCATGGAAACATTAAAGTCTCCACTTGTGAGAGATTCAGAAAAATGCAAAATCAACAAAAACATGGGTGTCTAATCTTAGAGGCAGGGAAAATAAAAAACTGTCTCAGCTAAATCCACTGCAGGTTTAGTCAGGTAGAAGAAGAGGTTAATGGCTCAGTTTTTGACCAATTTCAAATGTTGGACAGAATGCTTTACATTTGATTTTTAAATACTTTGGCAAACTGTTGAGTTTATGGTCTTTTCAATAGCTGCAAGGTGCCTAAATCCTTTTAAAACAAGGTAAAATGCCACAGCTCCAGTACCTTGCTAGACAACTGGTATTAGGTATTTTGCTGACACGCTGTTTGGTTTCTCCTAATTTATCGTTGTTATAGGAAAACATTTCTCCTTTGCTTCAAAATACACTGTCCCAGCATTTTTGTGTTTTATGAAATTAAACTTTCCAAAATGTTGTCTTGCTGCATATTCTGACTAATTTCCCTGTTGTGAACATGAATAGTAATTGAGTCCAAGATTGAATTCTGGGTTTTATGTATCATTTATCTGACTTTATTTAAGTTAGTGAATAGCTGACCCAATAATGTTTCTGAAATATTAGCAGCTTAGCTAATGAAAGAATTGATTAATCCACAAAGTTGCCCTTGGCATTAAAGTGTCAGATTTTCTGCATTAATTTCCTTTCAGATATGTGACTGTCACTTGTTTTCGAGGAATATAGCAGCTTTAAATCTGTTATTTAGACTGCTTCCAGTCTTATAAAAAGCAAGATCTAATTTATTTTTATACTAGAGATATAAATAAAATATATGTTATCACCTCTGTAAGAAACTAAATACTGCAGGATAACCAGAATGGTAGGAATAATCTGTATAAATGTTTGATGTAACCTGAAAGTAGAATAGGTAATATGATGCATTTTTTCTTCTTCTCTCAAGGGAGCAGGAAAGTCCCTAAAACGAAATGATAATCTTTCTTTATCTTTTACCGTGGATGATGGCGCGTGTTAAATTTCATTAGTAAAATCAGAGATGGATGATTGGGAAGCCACCTGGGATTTTTAAAATAGTATCTGACTCAGGTGCTATTCTTTGAGAGAGTAATTTGGTTCATATTCTGATATAAACTTATAGGAACAATACTGCAAATCCTGGCTGATGACAATTTCCTATTTTCTTTGAGGCCGGACTGACATTAATCTTTTTATCCTGAGGATAATGCAAGATTAAACCCATAAAAGTATAAAATGCTGGGTTCTTTAATAGAGCTACTAGTTTAAAAAATTAGAAGCAGGAATTAGATTCCCAAGTCCTGTATGATTCAGAGCAGAATGCAATGTACACCATATGAATCTGCATCATTTCGGATTTAACTTTTTTTTTAATTTTGAGATCATTAAAATTGTAAAAAAGAATAAAAAAAATCTATTTAGACTTGTTTTATTTGCCAAGTTTGCGAAAAAGTAAGGAATTTGACCTTGGTTTGACTTTGCTGTCAACGTACCATTTTATATATAAACATTTCTGAAAAATTGCTTTGACATTTTTTTTGTTTGTTTTTGTTTGGTTTCTAGGATGTGTGGGCTGTGTAGAGATTAGCTCTTTTTTCCACCTTGTGAATATTTTATACCTAAAGCCTGTTTGATTTAAGATTATCCAGTGCTGGAGATTTAGCAACTGCTTAATCATTTGTTTAATTGTTTAGACAGCACAGCACTGTTACCAAGATTTATTGTTTTAGTTGGCACCTATTCAGTTTTGTTTTTTTTTCTCTCATAGTAATATAGTTTTCTCTCATAGTAATTAAATAGTTTTTGTGTTCTAGTTAGGTAGTGTTGAACTGAATAAGTTATAGGGAAATTATTGCAACTTCTACTGTAGAAAATAGTTTTATTTTCTGTGCTTATTTTAAGTGTGATCAGAGCATTCCTTTCAAGTTAACAGTTTATAATACAATGACATTTATTGCTATTTGGGCTAATAATTCATAATTACAAATGCAGTTATGGGTTAAAAATATAAGAATCTAATGATGGTTAAACAAAACCAAGCTTTTGTTTTTTTCAACAAACAGATTTGCTAGCAAATTCAGTTAACTTTTTATTGACGATCAAAATTGTTAAGAATAATCAATTAATGGGGAAAGTGGAGCAGGAGATCGACAGGCGGATTGGTGCGGTGTCTGCTGTGAAGCGGGCGCTGTACTGGTCCATTGTGGGGAAGAGAGAGCTGAGCTGAAAGGCAAAGCTCTTGATTTACCGGTCGAGCTACGTTCCTACCCTCATCTATGGTCATGAGCTTTCGGTCATGACCGAAATAACGAGATCCTGGATACAAACGGCTAAAATGAGTTTTCCCCGTAGTGTGTCTGGGCTCTCTCTTAGAGATAGGGTGAGGAGCTCAGTCATCCGGGGAGGACTCAGAGTAGAGCCGCTGCTCCTCCACGTGGAGAGGAGCCAGTTGAGGTGGCTCTGGCATCTGGTTAGGATGCCTCCTGGACGTCTCCCTTGTGAGGTGTTCCAGGCACATCCCACTGGGAGGAGACCCAGAGGGAGACCCAGGACACACTGGTTGGACTATATTTCACGGTTGGCCTGGGAACGCTTTTAATTTCTTCACAGATCTTCTTAGGTGAAGTATCTCTAATTTAAAATTTTTACTTTTAAATGAAGTACAGTAAGTTACATGTTCTACATGGGTATCTTAATAATATAAAAAGACAGGCATTTAATTATGTGCTTTAAATTAAGACATTTTTGACCAGAACCTTTGAAAAACAATGTCCTTAGTCATTTACTCTCCTTTACTGACATTAACAAAGTCTCATTATGACCTTGGTGCCATCTGTGATTATGTTATTTATGCCTGACTTTGCACAATTTCTGAGACTTTATTAAATTTTGCAATATTGTACAAATGAGAAAAAGCTCAAATTAGAGATGTGCAGAAAACCTAGTCCATTCATTTTTTTTTATTTCAAAACTAGATTACTACACTTCTTCACTCTGCAGCAAATTCAGAATAATAGCATTTTACCTATTCCGAATCTGCTCTGAAAACAGAAAAGATGGATCACTTCTCAATTTCTTGTTAGTGTTTGATGGATCTCAGATAAACACCATATATATATAAAAACAAATCCCCCTCACATAAAAAGCACTAATTTTTGAGTGTTTTAGGTCATTCTCATCTATCCCTGGTAATGCTACTATAGGCTTAGGCTGCTGGGGGACATGCTGACCACTTTCTACTACTCCTTTACAATTATGCACTATCTAGATTAGTGTTTCTCATGTCTGGTTCTCAAGTACTACTGTTTGTACATTGTAGGGGTCTCATTGGTACCACGCACACCTTACTTACATGAAGGAATAATTAACAGGCTTCCACAATGCTTCACGGCTGCTGAGGAGCTCATGCAATCACGAGAAACAGAGAGACATCTAAAATATACAGAGCAGTACTTGAGGAGCAGGATTGGGAGCCTTAGAAGAATCTAGATTATTGCACCAATAGCTTCCATTAAACTTTACATTCTCTCTTTTTCTACTCAAAATGAGATTTAGTCCAGTGTTTCAATATGTCGGTGACATTTTCCTGTAGGGTGCCACCGGCAAAGCTTTTACTGACAATCTTAATTCTCTAGTATATAGATTATTCTGTCTTTACTTAACTCTAACTTAGTCTTTCTTGGCATTTCATCTAAAGGAGGAATATATAGATTTCTTTTAACATAATTTTTTTTTACTAAGTGACAAAATAAACTGGTCTGTTGATTTGTTGTTTTATATCTAAAATTATGTAAAAAGAAATAGTGATGACATTTACAGTAATATATAATATGACTGAACATGGCTGCATAATTTAGCATATAAATTGGTTCTGTTTTTCTCAAGGCAACTTCTTTTAAAGAATTGCCAATATAAAAACAAAACCATGGTTATTAATTAATATCAAATCAGCTAAATATATGAATATATATACATTAAAGAAAATACACACACAGTAATTCCAGGTAATATATTATTTAAATGGTCAAAAGACGGTCAATACCTTTTTATTTTGAGTCAGACTGGTTTGCATATTTTTGTTCACTTAATGGATAAATGTACGATTTTAATAATACTTATGTTATATGGAAATTTGTTCCATGACCTTAAAGTAAGAGTACAGATATGCACGTGTGAAAGTATTGTATCTGATCTGACAATCCTCTTATCCCTTGCCATTTATTGCCGCTTCTTTATAACCAACAAGAGAAAAATCTTTAGACTTGTTTTGCTGATAAACTTTCAGCAAACAGCAAGGATTGGAATAAAAATCTCTGAAATATGTGAAACGGAAGAGGAAAGGACAATCAAATAAAACAGGTTGCTTGCTTGGATAGAAAGCCAGTGGGATAAGACCTCCACCGACTACATTTGCCATTGTTAGCACATGCTGAAGCCAAACAAACACTGATAAGGAATATTGCACACATTGTCCAAGCACCAGGAGGTAGCTGATCGCAGATGCTCCTCTGTAAGTCAGGAGAAAACCACTGGCAGTGCCTTGATAACTGTTGTAGTATTCAAATAAACACATAAGTCTGTTGGTCCCACTAACGTGTTGCTTTATTTATCAGAGGCAAGGAAATTAACTGATCTGCTGCCGATTGAGGAGGAAAGGTTGAATTTACAAGCTATTCCTCCAAAGACTCCTAGTTTAAAGTGTTCCAATGTAAAACTTTGAAATTATAGTAAAGCGAATTTCTTGAGTGTATTCCCTTTTATTGATCTTTACACAGCAGCTTCACCTAGTAACACAGAATCCCATCTAAGCATCAGCTGACAGAATGTATCTTTACAGTTAGGGATGCCTCATTGCACAGCTGATGCTGATTCGAATACAAAGATTATCCAAACCTCTTAGAAAATCTACAACATTAAGCTAAAAAATATGATCTTGACATGGGATAAAGATTTTTAATTAATGTCTATTGCTATAATGGCGTGAATTTCAGAAGTTAAAACGACTTTTACTCGTCTTCATTAGAGGATGGCATCGAGCATTGCCTCATTAAAGCTTTCAGAAACAATTTAAAGGCAACATGAAGGAACAATATCAACATACTCAGTAAAATCTCTTCGAGGAAGTCCTGTTTCAATCTTTCATTTGTTTTATGGTTTTATTCAGTGCAGTCTTTAAAGGCAAATCTATAAATTGTAAAACACGGATAAAAAGAGTTCATTATCTGGTGAGTGAGATGGAGATGCTGAACTTACCCGAAACTGCATAGGCGAAAATCACTGCCAAGAAAACTTGCATGGTTCCCCTGGAAGTTCTCCTATAAAACAACCCTGGGATGAGGAAAGGAGCGGGTATTTTTTTTTTTTTTTTTAAATCTAAGCCGATAATATGCGCGTTGACAGTGGTGAAGAGAAGGTGGTCTGATCCGGAGAACAGCAGCAGAGAAGACCTGTGATCGCTTCGCAGGGTCGGAGCGGTCTGCAGCCTCTCCTGTTTGAGGGAAACGTTAAAAGAGTTGCCATGTTCTGACGCACAGGGAGGAAGCGGGCGGCACAGGTGGAGCAGCGCGGAGCGCAGCGCACTGACGCGCAGAGAGGGAATCACCATTCACACATAACCACCACCGACAGGGACTTACTAAAACAAAAATACATCTCGACTTAATTAGAGCGAGTGAACTCTCCAGAGCAGTAGGCTTCTGCGCATCAGATGACAAATTAACCAATTATTTTAATATCTACTCGTTAGATTAAATTCCGTTTGCTTTTACAGATTATTTTCCACAGTCAGGGATTTCTATCTGATTTAGACGCTTTAAATCAGCTTCTGATTTTGCCTTTCTCTGTTTTTTGTTTTGTTTATTTATATATATATATATATATATATATATATATATATATATAGAACACAAAATAGTAATTTCACAAAAAACAAAAAAACAATCAGCCTACATCATGTCATCTTTCTGGGTCTGGCCGGAAAATTTCGTCCGCATAGCATGCGACATCCTCCAGTCCAAGGAAATTTGCTTCATTCTTATTCTGTGGTGTGCAAGTACACGACTTAGTGAAGAAATGTTTACACTGTGTATATTTTGAAAGATGGTGTCATTATCAATTATGATGATTCTCACTCTTCTCACTCTTACTTCTTCATCCATTGTACTCCACATAGACAGCTCACCTGTGGCTTATTTATAGTGCTTAGGCTGATTGCAAAGTGAACTAATTATCTAAAACAGTTTTCACATGTGAAAGTGTGCCAGACAGTTGGCAAAATAGTGTTAATGATAGCCATACATGTGTATAATTTTGCTAGGAGTGTGTTGGAAATTTGGTAACAGAGTGTTGTGCAGTGAATTGTGCCTACAGTTTTGCAAAATGTGTGTTACAAAATTGCAAACTGAGTGCAATGCAGTGTTTGTGCTTTTAGTTTCGCAAACTCAGTGAGTGGTTTTGCTATACGTATTAATAGTTTTAGAAATTGTGCTACAAGAATCACGATTAGCGCTTAAGCATTCAGAAAAAAACTGTAATAGTTTTAGAAATTGTGCTACAAGAATCACGATTAGCGCTTAAGCATTCAGAAAAAACTGTAAGTGTGAATAAACAGCAATACTTGAAATTTGGATCCTCGTATGTTTACATGACACTATGACAAAAGTATGACCTCAAATTGACATCTGTACACAGAGAAAGCCAGATGTGTTTTGTATTCATACCATTAGTGTGTAGTTGGCACATTGTGTGCTTAGTAGATGATGGCTTGTGTTTACTGTTTGATACGAAAACACAATTTTTACAAAGGTGTGAAGAGTTAATCTAGCTGTGTTCGCTTTTTCAAGAGAACTACAATGTTTTGATAAATGGGTGAAAGGTTTTCTTGTTTGTGTGTAGAGTTTTGCAAAAATAGCTAATAGTTACAAAAAATTTGCTTAAGCAATCAGAAAAAACTGTAATATTTATATTCATATTTAAAAATTATATTCATAATTCATATTTATATTTAAAAATCAGTTAACTTTTATTTCATTTATTCAGTGGCCCTTATCCTCTTCTGTAAATGTCAGATCAATAAAGTTGAATAATTATTATTAATGAATGATGTAATTTCCTCATGCCATCTTGATCTGTAACATCAGCCAAAATCTCAACTGTTAATATCAGCTTTGGTTTTATGTAGCTACAGAAAAAAAGGAACCTAATCCAAAATCATCCGCCTCAAAAAATAAGCCCCAGTAGATGGATTTTACTTGCCTTTTGCCCTTTCTCACAATTAAAACAAATAGAAAGAAAGTAGTTTTAAAATTATGTTGGAAAGTGATGGCACTCTGTGTGCTATTAACAGCACTTTTAGAGGAAAAAAGAACTGGGAGCTTGTCATCATTACAGTGTCCTAGTTTTATCCACTTAAGTCAGTAAGGTATTCATCCTTATCTTTCCTATTCAGATAGTAACAAACTGAACAACACTGAAGTACAAAAACTAAAATAATGGTTTGACTCAATGCAAAAAAAATACAAATCTGTGCAAATGAATTAGCTGCATACAATCAGCATTATATCTGACACATTCACTTCTTCATGCATTTGCCCCCCAATTCATTATATATATTTTTCTTCTAGCAATTTCTAGACAGCAGTAGACCTGTGTGGTTTGTAAAAATCAAAATTTCCAGAGGGGATTCAGGCTATTTATTTAATAACTCCTTTTATCAGAAATGGTAGATTTTATTTCAACTTTGATTTATTTACTTACTGATTATTCCGTATGAAGGTGACAGTTGAGAGTTGTTTATCTGCAGCCAAAGTGACATAATTCTGAAGGCATCTACACAGCCCAAAAGTATAACATTTCATTATTTGCTGACAACTCACCAAGTGGGGGCGTTATAAGGTCGATACCTTGAAATGGAGCCAACATGGCAGCCTCTGCCTCAAAAGTTTTATGTAATCAATCCACAAAGGTATGCAAGGCCTTTTTTGGCATATCCCTTTACACTAGCTTAAGTGCTTTATAGCAAGTAAGGTAGAATATACATAAAGCAGCATTAAGATAAAACCTAGTAGACAAAAAGATGTAAAAAAAGAAAACAAATTTAGGCTACACTGTAAAAGTTATTAAAAGCTGTCCTTAATAGATAAGTCTGAAGAAATTACTTTAAGAAGGCTGGATCAGAAATCACCAAAAGAATAGAGATGTTTTTGTCTGCCATTACACATGAATAAATGTCCGTACAATTACAATCTTAATATGTTTGCCCACTGTTTGCAATTTTAACAGCTTTGCTTTTTTTTGGAATTCGAGATCCAAATACAATATTACTCAAGGCCTTGTGTTTATTTAATGTCTCTACATCTTCGCTTTAAATCATCATAGTGTTGTTATTTTTGTTCATTGGGTTGTTTATTTTATTCTTAGTTCATTACATCCCTTCCCCTGCCCCTCTTTCACATTCTCTTCGGCAAGATGTAGAGGTCAACAAAAAGGTAAAGGATTTAATAAAACGGAAAGGGTTTATTATAGGAATGGTATGTTTTAATCCAATCTGGCTTCTGGTTCCCAGGATGCTTTTGGATCAGCACTGAGTAGATCAAAAAATTATAATCTAATTATCCAATTACAGTGAATGAGGAGATTTGCTTTACCAATGTCAACGGTGGGGAGGGTTCTGGGAGGTGGAGTTTGCCACTAAGGTTGTCGTTTGCAAAAAGCTCTCTGACTTGATCCGGACACCACAAATTATAGTTCCTACCTCCTGTTAATTGCTAATACCCCTTCACCTTTTGTGGTGTCAACAGTGAGAACACTATCAAGCATACATTTCATGAAATAATGTGGTTTTGTTCAATTCTGTAAAGTGTACTGTGCCTATACGTCCTGTCATCCAAAAGATTATGGGCAACTTTATAGCTCCTAGTGTCACCTAGGGATGTTAGGACATCCCTACATTGATGACAGGAAGCATCCTAGTTCCTGACCCAACCTCCTTCCTACTTTGCAGCATTATTTAACTAGCACTTAGTAGGAAACCACAGGGGCTACTCTGTGGTATCTTAAGTATCCTTCCTAATGGGCTACTGTATATGCCCAACTCTACTACTTCTTGAACTCAGATAGCTCCTTTGTTTCCTGTTTAATCAGGTATTTGTGATAAAAGTTGTCATGGCTCCTGAAGTCACACATACCCAAGCTGTGTTTGATTTCAGCAGCGCATCCTCCAAAAGACCCTGTCTATCTAAACTGAAGTTATGGAAGCTGGAAGAGTTCAGCTATAGATTCAAACAGGTTCAGCGTTCTCCAGCCGTCGCCGCCCCTCACTCTCAAAGCAGGCGAAAAATTAATGCCGAACTACATACTAATATTCTGTGTGCTAATTTCATTTCTGAGTAGCTTCACCAGCAGTACCGTTATCACAGATATCATATTTATACTCCCCACACTACACAGATATTGGAATCTTTGCTTAAATGTTAGCCAAACCCATTTGCACACAGACAGATAAAATCTTTCAACAAACCAACCATTACCTGCCACGTATCTGAATCACTAACCATTTAAAATAACAATTTTCATTTATTTAAGAGGGAACTATTCACATACTTGTATTTTATTTGGCTGCACTTACAATATTCACTGTTGCCGTTTCCCTTTTTCCTCTGAGCACAGAGAAGATAACTTGCCTGGATTCACAATTAATCATGGGATACCCTAGGCTTTGGAGGATGAAGCAGTCGGGTCCTTTGAAATGGACGGAAAGAAGGCTGCATATGTTGGCACTATGAAATAATTGGCAACGAATCTGGCCTTCGGAGGATGCAGTCCCAGGATTCTAAAACAGCACTGCAATAATCTGTTTGTCCAGCAATAAAAGACAGGAAATAAAGGAGTTGGCTGAAGTTCAAGAAGTAGTGGAGTTGGGTATATATCCCATTTGAGTTGTTCTGATCAAACCTCTTTCTTTTTGTTCACTTCGTAGAAGATGGGAATGTCGATGGTGGTTGGTTGACTGGCAGGTGGTATGACGGATTGATTGACTAGAGCTGACCAAGTTTCTCCAGAGGTAATTCCCTGGAATGATGATGGAGACTTCAGGAAAGTCCTTATTGAAGAGTTTCTCAATGGCCACAGAACACAGCACACAACTCTGGATTGGGCCTAGAAAGGACAAGGAGTCATAGCGAGGAGCTCAGACAGATTACCACATTTGAAGCATTAACCATGTGACATCTCTATCCTGTTTCCAGCTCCTTAGAAAGACCTCACTGATTGGAGTTGATGAGCTACACCTGTGCAGCAGCACCTGCCCTTCTCACCCTGCAGGGGAGAGGAGAGAGAGCAGGATCAGCACAAACGCAACTCTGCACACAGCTCATCAATATAAAACCCCTCAGCTCCTCTCTTATTGTTTTTTTTTAGGTGATTAATCTCACCTACTTTTGAAAGCTTTTCTCTTCACTAATTCCTGTATATAATTAACCTGGTTTTGTCTCTTGTTCCTTTAATTTTTGTGCTGTTTGTTCCTTGTCTCCTCATATATGCTTGTGCTGTATCCGCCCACTCTGATCCACTGGGCTTTTAATGTCTCTCCGTGTGAAACCCAGATCTTTGGGACATGTTGGTATGTTTTTCAGTTATAACTAAACAGCAACAGCAAAATATAGCACAACAATTATGGTAAGTAAGAATTAAAAAAAGATTAAAACTAATTTCAAACAATGTTTTGAGGAGACATCTGTGATTTTGCTTGAGCCAATTTTAATGCAGTTTCACAAAAACTGTCTGTTTTAATCAGTTCTCCTCTTCTTCTCCTCTTCTGTGTAGAAATTATATTAACCAGCAGCTCATCAATCTTTGTGAAATGGGGTTGTTAAGCTGTCTAAGGCTTTGGGTGTGTTTTGTTTTACCCCCAGATTCCTCCTCAATAACTGCTTCGCCCTGCTCACGTACATCCGTCGAAGCACTTGCGCAGTCATGTTAAACACTGTCCATGTATGTGTTCTCTGTCTCTACTGTCAAAATACGAAGCAAAGGTATTATTTGCTCCACTCTGGTCTGTTGGAATGGCCAGGTCTAGATCCACAATTGCAATTGTATCAAACAGGGAAAATAATGTAGGATGTGGGATTTTGTGGTAAGTGTCCCATGTATAAAGTAGGTTATATGGTGAGCTATGACATTTCATGTCACAAAAACATGAAAAAGATGGAAAAACATGAAAAAAAAGAACCCCACATAATAAATATGAGCATTACACCAGACAAAATGCTCCCTTTAATTCTGTTCGCCTGCAAAGGCCAAACTAAAACTAGTCAGTGTGAAGGCCAGACAGTTTGAAATTATTGGTCACTTCAAATCTGATTTTAATGAGTCGAGGAAATCCTCAACAGCCAGCAAGTGCTACAGAACCATGTTATCATCTTTTTTTATATATAAGTCAGGTATTTGGCAGTGAGGTGAAATCTAGGACACACAGGGCATTGGTACTTAAGGGCCGGGATTGAGAATCACTGCTCTACATCAAGGGTTTTTTAATGCAGACATCCAGGTGAAGGCTACTGCCCTGCAACTTTAAGATACATCCCATCTTCAACATACCTACAGTAAATCGTGTGATTGAATTACCTCTTTAGAATGCTACCCAGTTTCTAAAGCTCTTGTAATGAGCCATTTATTGGTTCATGTGTGCTAGAGCAAGGATGTATCTAAAAGCTACATGGTAGCAGTTCTCAAAGACTGCAGTTTGATACCCCAGCTTTATGCTAATGCAAAAGCAGGTGAAGATATTTTTGCATGTTTGCTCTCACGACTATGTAGAACATACACTGAATACCAGAATGTGTAAAATAGGAGGAGGATATGCAAATATGATTACAAACCAAGTCAATAAATAAAGTCTGAAACCAATTAAAGGTATAATTTCTGTATCTATATTTAGCCTGTTTGAAATTCAGAGCAAAACTGCAGCTATCGAGGTGAGAAGGTGAGTTATTATAGGTTCAGAGAACCATCTGTGAGAATACTTGATGCAGATTATAGTCTTCTGCTGTATTTTAACAACACAGTGGAGAAAAAAACAAAAAGGTCTTAAAGGTCTTAAATCAAAGGAAAATTACCCCGCAATCAATATATGGTGGTACAACATTTTTTTTACAGAAAACGAAGAAAAAAAAATTGTCAACCATGCACATTACAGATAGTTCTTAATGTTTTTTTACGAATCATTGAAAAAAAAATTATTATTTGTCTACCTTGTTTTGTTTTGTTCAGGCAGGGCTCGCTGTATGAAAGAGTTGTTGAATTCTTACGGTCTGTCCCTGTAAGTTTGAGAGCGGCTGCTTGACAGTTAAATTGTCTAAGTTTATCTTTTAATTTCTACTTTTTTTAAGGTGTTGTTTTGTAGCATAATGATGTACTTATATATGAAGTATATTCCCAATTGCTTATGTTATGATTGCTAATAATGTTTTAATATTATTTTTATCTTTTCTCAATATCTTTATGACCTCAAAAATCGTGCCTTTAAAGTCTAAATTGCTTTTATTAGTGAAACAGCAAATGGACTCTAGCAAAGAAAAATTATCACAACAGACTGTGTTGTCCTCCAAAAATAACTGCTTACTCCATAAAAAAAAAATTTATAAGGAGTATGCATGCCAAGGATCTTGAACACCTGAAGGTGATGATAAGGATGTGATATTATGGTATAGTTTATGACATACTGGCTGAGTAGTGATCTTGATGATAAAGATAAGGATGGAAAAACACAATAACTATAACTTAATCAGAAACCCTAATGCAGTTAGAAAATGGTGATAGAATTCTTTAAAAAATACTTTTAAGCCTTATTATTTGTGACTATTATGGTTGAACAAAGAAGTCATTAACAGTCTATATAGTGTGCAGTTAAATTGTAGGCTTTCAAAACACGCCCATACAAAACACATCCTTGATTGGTTCCAATTTTCTGAAAATGTGTCCATGCACTGCAAAAAAAATCACAATACATGCTTTTGGCCCCTGCATGAGAGAACAGCATTCACGTCAAATGCCTTTTTTGTTTATCTTAAAGCCAAAACCTGGTCATGTAATGGTTTAAACGAAACTGGAGATTATCTTTTCCAAAGCTGAAATGTCTATGCCTTTTCATAACCTTTTTGACTTAAGTTTGCAGCTATTCAATATATTTCAAATGATAAAAAGGGAGACTGGAAAGAAAAACACAAAACAAACAAACCTTTTGGGTATTCAAAGTTCATTTTGTAGTCCACAAAATGAACTAATTATCTTTAAAGTAGTTTCTTCATTAAGCATGCATCCCATTAATCTTAACAGACATCTGTATAGATATTTGTTTGTGAGGAATGTTTACCTGCATCTCCAGCACTGATCTTTGCCCAGGTGATAAAACATTCATACATTAATTGGTTTGTAAATCTTCCAAAACGAAATGACCTTGACCTTGGAGCCTGCAATGATCATATCTGTAGATAAAACAAGCCCTCTGGGTGCTTCCCTAAGACACAATGCTGCAGTCTTTGGCAGTTTATGAATAGGATGAATTCCACACACTCTCGAACACATCCTCTAATCTTTTTTTATCTGTTCATAGAAGATGAGATGAGATGTTTATTTTTAGGGCTTTCTACTTTGAAAGCGTGAAGATTCGATGAATGATGCTATGAATGTGTGATTTCAGGATTCAAATCCATATAGAGTGACAGAGACAAGTGCATTGTGTAAAAAATACAGTTTGCAGAGTTTGCAGGATTAAATCCATATTCCTGCTTGGTATGAGTCAAATAGAGTTTGAATTAGGGTGTAAAATGGTCTACATGAGTGCACATCCTGAAATAATAAAAAAAGGTTTCTTGGACCAAAGAAAAAACAAATAGCTCACTTAAAGCAAGCAACTTCAGTCAGCTCCGAAGTTGTCTTGATTTCAAATGCACAGCAGAGAACAGTAGTGCTGCTGGAAATTACTGCAGACACCACGTTCAGTGTGAATGCACCTTTTCAGAAAACAGAGCAAAAATAAAAATTTTTGGATACCATAGAAATCTATGAACTATAGGTATAAGATGAGTCACTTTTTAGCTTAACTAATTTGCATAGTCCGTCTTTTTTCCAGTGGAAACAAAATGCAAAAGGGTTTACTTTAAAATAAGCAAGACCTTTGCTGTTTTGGTCCACACATGAGCTTTCTCACTTGCCCCCCCAAAAAAACAGTTTATCAAGGAAACAAAGTAATTGGTTCATTGAAAATTGCAGTTTAAAATGGATCAAGCAGGTGTGGTGTGAAATCCTCCTGAGTTTGATGAAAGCTCTAAAGGCGGGCATACATTGTACAATATTTTCAATCGTTGTACTCAGCTCCAGCTCAAACTGTAAAACTGCAGGGTTTAAAAGTTCACTGCTCACGATGTATGTTTAACACTGTACAGCCCGATGCTCTGAAGCAATCTAACTGCTCACACTGTATGTTCCAAAACTAACATCGGACTCAGCGCTGAGAGATGGCGCTGGTCTGAATCGTCAATCTGGAAGAAGAGGAAGAATTCCCTTGTTTTCACAAGCGCAGTGCACAAGGTTCAGGTGAATTGGCTTGCAGATGTTCATGCTGTAGGTCTGCTTCATTAGCAAAATTTGCTCACATACAACCCATGAGGGCTGACTGAATTTCAAAAATGTATGATTTTCTCCCGACCTGATCGGGAGGTGGTCATGAAAGGCTAATACAACAGGGGCAAGGACACACGATGAGGCTAAAACTCAGCCTGATCCTAAAATTCTCGCACGACCAGATAAACGGTCCAAAAAGGGCAAAGCATTGTACAGTGTATACCCACCTTAAAGCAGACACTCCACAGAGAATATATAATTTTTCTACTTGAACCTAATCTTAGATGTAAAAAAAAAAACAACTAATTTCTAATGCTTTTGGAAGAGCAGTAATTTGTCAATAACTTACAGTGTTAGGTAATCTATTAAGCTGACCAGTGGTGCACTTGGTACAACTGTTGTTGCCCTGCAAGAGGAACCTTGTTTTCAATATCGCACTTCACAAATTTCTGTGTGAAGTGAGTACATGAAAAAAGCTTTAAAACAATTCAATTACATTTTCTTCCAAAGATTTGGGAAGACCTTCTGCTGGTGGTTTGGGAAATGTGTAAAGATGTTAGTTGAAGCTATATCTTGAATTTAGTCACAAAAATATTGCAGTTGATTGCAGAAATGAATGAAAATTGGATACTGAGGGTTTATTAAATATGGTTTTGGCTTTTATATTGGTTATATTGGTTATAATTTTTCATTATAAATGCAATCATTTGCAAAGCATTAAATAACTCAAAGGCATGAAAAGAAAAAAATCTAGCAGCACCTAGTGCCTAGGTGGTATCTTGCATGCCAATTTTGAAAAATGGTATGTGACAGCTGAAAATTGGAAAATGCCAGTGGAGAAGTGGCATATGAAAATTGAAAAATGGCATATGACAGTTGAGAAATGGCATATGCCAGTTTCACAGATGCTTTTACATAGGTGCTGAATGTAATCTGGTTTTATGGACAATATATTTTTGCAGTTATTAAAAAGGAACATACATGTTTATAGTTGTAAATATTTGTATGTGTAAGAAAAAACAGTAAATATTCATACCACCAAATCTTTTAGTTATATTTTCTGTGACAATGTGACTGAGTGTTCTGAATGATGCAGCATATTGTTGATATTACAGTATACAGTGGATCATGAATGATCTGCTCAGCATTAGCCTAGCCCCATTCTGACTTGACTGAATGTAGAGTTCTGTTTCTTCATCTTTGGTTGCAAAAAACTGGTGATTATTGTCATCTACTGCATGTATACCTGTGGCCTAATTTGCATTTGAATTTTCAAAGGTATATACCACTTTTCAACTGACATATGCCACTTTCAACTGGCATATACAATTTTTCAAAACTGGCATGCCAGATACCACTTTTGGCTTCGCTGTCACTCTGAAAATCTGCATTAGGTTACTAAGAATTATGTGTACATTCGTTTTTGGATCCAAATATTTTGAAATCCTGGATGTTTGGGTTTTGTTTGTCATGTTTATCATTGTTATCATTGTTCTTTATCACTGTTTAACATGTCTTACCTAATTTAGTTTAATTGTTGTTCCCGGATTCTCAATCTATTTTTCTAATGTGTTCTCTGTGCATTTGAATGTATCTGCCTTGGAACAGTTGAGGCTCCCACAGAGTTGGCTGTACACCGAGTATACATTGAGACCAGCAGACTCTTTGCGCATTGACGGCAGATGTTTTAAATTTTATAGAAGGCAGTTTATACCCATTGCACACCAGACAGTATGTTCAGAACATGGCAATCGCACTGTGAGTCCTTGTGACTGTTTGCCTGGAGTGGTGCGTTGCTGCCGGCTACTGCATTTCCTGAGTGCATCAGGCATGTCACATAATGTATAATGCTCAATGTCATATAAAACAGTTTGATGTGTAGATTCTTTTCCCACACAGCAGTAGTTTTTTACCTGTGGTCATAAGAAATGAGCTGTGTTCAGATGTATTCATATACTGCTTCGAATCCATATTGAATAATTGCCTTGTGTACATAAGGATGTACACAAGGTCATTGTGTCTTGTTTTGCTTCCTTTGTGATCTTTTTTTTAATTCTTCCTCTCCCATTCTGCCTGTTTGCTCTGTACCATGGCTGTTCTAAATCCCATTTATACTCACCTGGCTGCATTCTATTTTATGTTTTCCTCTTCATCGGAATATAACCCATAGTTTTTTTTTGTTACTGCTGTTTTTTTCTCAATACCCTGCCCATGCTCTATGGCCCCTTTGCCTTGTTACTGTAAGTTTCATTTTTGTTTAATTAAATACTTAACCATGCTCTATCTGAGTTCATTTATTAGTCATAGATTTTTTTTTAATGTTTTTTTTTGTAACGAGTCTGTTGCTGCTTTTTTTGTACATGCATATTTGTGTACACTTTTAAATTACACTACTCAAATAAACATTTTATTTACTCTCAACTATATGGTATTTTTCTTCCCTTACTGCTGTTGATACACCAAAATGTCCTCTCTGTGGAACAATACATGATTCTATTCTATTCTATTCTATTTTATTCTATTCTATTCTATTCTATTCTATTCTATTCTATTCCATTCTATTCTATATTTGCAAGGCACTACATACAAGTAAAACACACATGGAAATATCAGTATGTATTGGAATATAATTTAGACTGCTTCTTAAATTAGCATTGATATCACCCCAGCAGGCTACCACTTCCAATAATGTGTTCAGCAGGCACTAGCTGAAAATCATTCTAGGTATCTATGAAGACCTGCCAGGGCTAAATCACGCTGTTTGCAGGATGGCTTTCAGCTGATTAAATCTGACTTTACCACTTCCACAGGTTAGAGTTTCAGTGCCTCAGGAAACGTTATTGAAATGTGGCTCTTTGAGCTAAGTGGGCTAAAGTTCCTATTTCCACATCTAAACACCAAACTGAAGCTGAAAATAAAGGAGGATGTAATGTGTTTGAAGTGAAATTATAAAGCTGTTCTCATCTGTGGAAGCTTAACATTGTAGAACCTCATGATTTTATTCAGTAGTTGCCATCTAATGTAAATGAGAGGAGCAGCACATGGACATTCAAGAAAACGACCAGGAGAATATTAAACTACATCAATCTCATAAATGACCAGATTAAACTGTTGCTTTTTGAAGTCAAAACTGGGCTTGGTTTAAATATTTAATGGAGGGGCATTATTCCCAGGAGGAATAAAATGATAAAATAGTGTAGAACAGTCAGGATTTCATTTGATTTGTATCTGGATGAAATAGATAACAAAGTGTGTGACACATGTAGGTATGGTATAAATGTAAGAAATCAGTAAAGGCAAGTTATAGGGAATGTTATCATGAAGACTGAAATGGTCGTGATTAGGACTTACTTTAAGTAGAAATAGGGAGGCAAGGTATAAGAATGCTGGAGCTAAGGAAGGATAGACCACATGCTAAGTAGTGACCTTAGTTTGACTAAGTAAGGAGACTGAAAAGTAGTATGCAGAAGCAATTTAGTTCAGCAGCATCTAAGAGTAGCCTGTTAGGTGATTGGAAAAACAACAACAACAAAAAACATCAGGAGGAAGTGAATAAGGGTAAATGTATGCATTACATTTTTTAAGAACAGAGAATACTGATCAGGGTTCAGGGACAAGTTAAGACTGACGCTGAATACTAGAAAGGTGTTAAATGATCTCCAGACAGAGGAAATTTGATATTTCTCTTTCACACAGCCGGGTTGTAACCAGGTTTAATTTAAGCTTCCAAATACCAAAACAAAAAGAACATTTATTTAAGACACATAACCTCAAATAGACTTTTAATTACCTTACCAAATTTCTAAAATACATAGAGAGCTACAGTTAGACACAACTGCAAAACATTAAGCTCTATTGGTCCACTGGAAGGAAAAGCTCCATGTAGCCTTCTTCACTTAAGTCCAAAAAGTCATCATCTGCTGTGGTACAAATGAGAGTCCTGTAATTCTGTATGAAGATATCCTGGATGGTAGAAAATAAGTGCGGATGATTCAGGTTGGAGTGTAACTTATGGACTCTACCAATAAACCCTCTTGGTGGGCTCCAATAACCACTTAAACTCTTAAAACCCACCAGGTTTTAAGAGGTTCACCTGGTGGGTCTGCATTTGTGCATTTCTGCATTTGTGGTTGACATGATGTACAACACATATAATACAATAAAACCTGGCTTTTCTCAAGAATGTCTTTATTACTGCTGTTCAAAAAAGACCTATCATTTCCGAGAATACAAAAAAACAACCTCAAGTCATGTTTGAACTGATGTAGGTTGGTCTGTGTTCTATTCACCCAATTATAATTTATATATCAGGAAACTAGAGGGTGTTAGCCTTCAAATAATGTATTGCACATTTGGGCTTACAGTTCCTAAGTTATTTGCTTTTCCATTTGGGTATGCAAAATACGTGAGGATTACCCAAAATGAGGTGGATGTTATGAGGTTAATCAATATTGATGATGAAAATTCTACCCATGATTTTGATTATGCCTCAGTGGAAATACACCTGCAATGGCGCTTTCAGACCCCTCCATGATTTCTACGTGGGGGAACTTGCAAAATAGCAGGGTCTTCAAATACTTCTTTTCCTCACTGTATCCGGTAATTAGTGGAGCTAAAAATACGCCAATAATAACACATACAGTATGAACATTAAATGCAGTCATCAGTTTCAGGTAGTAAAAACGACAAATTGGTACACAGTATCCCTTTAAGAAATGTGTTGTGGTCATAAGAGAATATCTGTCATTATTACAAATGAAAATATTAGCTGTCTCTGTTCCAGGCTTTTTAAGTGGGCCCTAGACACCAGAGCAGTAACTCCCAATCTGGGTGTACTTTCTGGAAATGATGGACAGGTCCATGACAACACTGTGATCTAAAGTGATAGTAGGTTAAAGGTGGAAGACAATCCGAAGAGTTAGAGCTGTGCCTGGGAGAGATGAGGGATGAAAATCACTACAGGCAAGAAAGTATGAGCATGTGCAAGCGTATGAATGGGTAGGAGACAAAAATCAGATTCAGTAGCAACTTTAATGGGGTGTTATTGACAGTGACACACTGGCACTTATAACAAGATGTGGAAGTAGTTTTGAGATGGAGAGGTTGTATAAAATGGAGTTTTCTCCATCATCTTCACCAGAGAGAGAGGAAATGGGGGAGCGGAGGAAGGTTTTATGGAAGAGGACAGCAACCCTGAGCTGCTGATGTCATTTTACCTGGGTATGTCAACACCAAGAATCCTTTGCAGTAACCCCATTAAAACCTGAGAAGGATGCCAATGCCAAACAAACAGTTTTAGACATTAAAGCAAGATTTCAAGAAAACTTGAAAGTTATTATTACAAAATAATGTCAATTTATGCAGTTTATTTGCAAGAAAATACAAATAATTAAGGGTTAAGTAATTATTAATTAATTTTGAATTATTAACTCAAGCATTGTATATAGTTTGTGACTGATATGATACGTATCTGAACATACTGCAACGATCCAGTTAGCTTTAGATGCACACAGTAAATAATAATGAATAAGATACATAGATCAATGTAATGCTCGTTGGTCTGAATCAATGTGATGATACAAAGAAAAGAACTGACACATATGAATCCTCACCTGCTGTGCAATGAAAAAATACAGAGGCTTAGTGTGCAGTAGTAATAGCTATTAGCCTTATGATGAACCTAAATTTTATTAACTGTGCGTTGCTACTCCAAACTACAATAGGACCAGTGTTACATGTTAAATTTAACTGTAATTGTAGTGAGCTAGCTCGGCTGCATTTAATATTCTATTTCAAGGCTCTAAAATTTGAAAAGTGAAAATGAACAATGCTGATGAAGGTTCTCAGTCATCCAGGTCATAGTCATCCCGTAAAAATTCAAAAAATATCCACTGGACTTGGTTTTCAAGATGGAACTAACGACCCATTCATCGGTTACCATTGCATGTTTCCAAGCGATACAAGGC